>NW_024117319.1:0-8922 GCF_003073215.2 Triticum urartu | reverse complement strand
TAGGGAACCTTAGGGCGCCTCCCCCTCCTCCCTTCCCCCTATATATAATGAGGGAGAGAGAGGGCAGCGGCACCCTTCCCCTGGCGCAGCCCTCTTCCTCCTCCAACACCTCATCCTCCTCCGTAGTGCTTGGCGAAGCCCTGCCGGAGAACCACGAGCTCCATCACCACCACGCCGTCGTGCTATCGGAGTTTTCCCTCAACTTCTCCTCTCACCTTGCTGGATCAAGAAGGAGGAGACGTCTCCCTACCGTACGTGTGTTGAACGCGGAGGTGCCGTCCATTCGGCGCTAGGATCATCGGTGATTTGGATCACGACGAGTACGATTCCATCAACCCCGTTCACTTGAACGCTTCCGCTTAGCGATCTACAAGGGTATGTAGATGCACTCTCCTTCCCCTAGTTGCCAGATTACTCCATAGATTGATCTTGGTGATGCGTAGAAAATTTTAAATTTCTGCTACGATCCCCAACAACTGGGCCTTATATCCAGAGTGCTAAAGGGGTGCGGCAAGGTGACCCTCACTCTCCATTTTTGTTCAACCTTGCAGCAGAATGTTTAACCAAAATGGTTATTGCTGCCCAAAAAAACTGTCTCATCAAAGGATTGGCCTCGGGGCTAATCGAGGGAGGGGTGGGTATCCTCCAATACGCTGATGACACCGTCCTGTGCTTTGAACATGACACTGACAGGGCTGTTAATGTTAAGGTGTTGCTATATCTCTTCGAGCTCATGTCTTGATTGAAAATCAATTATGATAAGAGTGAAGTGTTTGTGGTGGGAGGGGATAACGAAACTGACAGAATTTATGCAGAGATATTTGGTTGCCGTGTGGGCACCTTACCCGTGAGGTACTTGGGAGTGCCAGTAACCTATTCCACTCTTAAGAACATCGAGCTAGATTTCTTGGATGCTAAAATGGTCAAAAAACTTGATGCATGGGTGGCATATGCAGCCTCCTCGGGTGCTAGACTCACTTTGCTAGATTCTAGCTTGGATGGCATTCCTTCCTACCTGATGTCCATGTTTCTCTTCAACAAAACCTTCATTGAAAAAATTAATAAGCATCGCAGATGCTTCTTTTGGAGGAGGAAGAATAAGAAGCGTGCTTATCACATGGTTAGATGGGATAGGATCTGCCGATCAAAAAGAATTGGTGGCTTGGGAATAAAAGATCTCCACAAGCAAAACATTAGCCTCCTTGTGAAATGGTGGTGGAAGTTGGAAACTTGTGATGGGCTATGGCAACGCATTATCCGAGCTAAATATTTCAGGAACAAAACCGTTGAGAATATCCGCAACCGCTTTTCTGATTCCCCTTGCTGGAAATCCATTATGAAGGTCAAAGATACTTATATGGCTGGGAGGAAAATCATCATTAACAAAGGAGATTTAGCTAGGGTTTGGCACGACCCATGGATAGATAACTGCCCATTACAAGAGTGTTTCTCTGTCTTATATGACATTTGTCAAAATCAAGACTGCATCATTGCTTCTTTTGCAGCCAACAACTACGATCTAGCTTTTAGACGTAGGTTGTTTGGTGCATTGGAGGAACAATGGAACTGGGTGGTGTGCGAGGCTAGAAAAAAAATCTTTGAATGAGAATCCTGACATTGTCTCCTGGTCCTTGAATAGTGGGGGTAAATTTACCACTAAATCTGTATATGAGTGGCTGGAGAGAGACCTATCTGGACCTAACTATAAAAAGGTGTGGAAAGCTGCGATTCCCTTGAAAATAAAATTTTCCTGTGGCAGCTATTCCAAAATGTTGTGCTTACACGCGATAACATGCGACATAGGAATTGGCCGGGAAATCCTATGTGCTCGTTTTGTACGGAGGTGGAAACTGCTAATCATCTATTCTTCACTTGTTCACTCGCCCGCACGGTCTGGGGCGCGATGGGGCTGACTGTCGGGATCTCTTGTGCCCCCAGGTCTATTTGGCAGTGCTTTGCTTGGCTGTATAAGTTTTTCCCAGGAGGGGAGAAGTTTTATATGATGATTATTGCAGCCGTGTGTTGGGCAATTTGGTGCCTCCGCAACAAAACTACTTTTGACAAGTATAATGCTCGTACTCCTTTGGAGGCTGTCTTCACTGCTTGTTCTTTTATGTTATACTGGGCAGGATTGCTTAAGGAGGAAGACAAGATGAAATTCCAAGTGGGGGTGAAGAGTCTGGCTAATGTGGCGGCTGCCCTGGCGGACAGATCATATGCTCACGGCAGGCTGCTCCTGGGAGATGGGATGGTATTCAGATTGGGGAGCTGTCTTGATCCTGTTACCTTTAGACTGGCCTATATCCACTGCGTCTGATGCCCGCTGGAATTGTTCTTTTGATGATACTGATCCATTCTCTTTAGAGTTCCTATGTCCTAGACAGGTGCTTTTGGTTCGAGTTGTGGTTGTAGTGTCGTCAGGTTTTCGCCCCACAGCTGATAGTCCGTTTATAGGGCTGTCATGCAGTGGGTTTCCTGTCGATACACCAACTCGCTCGTGCCCCTTTCAGTCTCCTTTTGCTGGGTAGTTATCTTTAGCTGGCTCGGTGCTTATCTTGTGAAACATGATCGACACATGACTGATGTATTTTCGTTGATTGCAAAATTAATGGAAAGGGGTATGAGCCCGGTTGGAAAAAAGTGAACGACAAATCTCCCGTGTGCCCTGTGCAGGGAGGGATCCGTCACCTTCCTAGCTACGTAGTACTAGATTGCTCCATGGTTTCAGCCTATTACTCCAATCATGGACACTATCTCCCAGGCTATATATATGAAACTAACATACAGTTCGTCAATCTCATCAACCAGGAATTACCAACCAATGCATCTTGCTTCTACGTATGCATAAAACAAAAATAAAGCGGCTCGCTACACGAGTGCACGTCGCCGAAAACATCCCTCTCAGAGAGAGAGCTAACGTAGGAGCACACTAGGAGCCGCGATAGCACATCGTGGCCAACTCGTCCTTGCCGTTCAGAAAGGTTGTAGCCATGTGCGCGATGATCGGCCGTTGGTAGGACGATCGAGTCACGGCCACCGTGTATTTCGTCTTGATCGCCCCACCGCGGGCACCGAGGTTTTTGTCCGCGTCATATCGTGTCCGGTCCTCTACAACCGTTGTTTATTTAGCCGCGCACGGCGCCCGACCGCGACCTGAAACCCAAATGTATACTCCGGCACAAGACAAGTAATTTTTTAGCTGGGTCCTCTTTGATCTCTTTTATGCTAACCACTCCGATGGATGGCATCATTTTGTTAACTTCGCACCGGGACGGGTCCCTCTGGGAGCGACGCACTGATGTGAAGATGGGCGAAAAGAAAAGAAAAAACTCAGAGCACTGTCAGTGTCAGCGGCGGAAGCAGGACGGCCGAAATCCTAACGTTGAGTCGACCGGCTGCAGGGAAAATGAAAAAAGAGCTTTCACCTGCTTTCAACAAGTAATTTCAGAATCATGGAAGGCCTGGCTGGCCACCTGCCCCTGTCCACGGCGTCCCACGTCGGCCAGGTGAAGAAATGGTATCTCCATGAGATCTTTTCGGTTTGCTTTCAAAACCACTGTGCAGAATGTTTTTCTTTCGACAAATCTTACTGCCCACAACCTTATCGTTCGACAAACCTAAGTAAACTATAAGGGTTTTTACAATGCCGACCCTCGGAACAAATATGTGGGGTGTAATGGACGTGTGCCTTAGATGGAGGCTTGTTCCATCTTTACGCTTCTTGTACATTGTTATTCTCCTTTTTATAAAGATAAGGTACATCTTTGGCGTATTCTTAAAAAAAAAAATAATACCAATTCTCAGAACAAATATGTTATCCATCTGTTGATACGCCCGGACGTATCTCTGGACACCGATATGAAAGCCGGTCATCCAAACGCTTAAATAAAAAGTGACCTTACGCCAAATAACAATTGTCTTCTTCATTACGTAAAAGTTTAGCATGTAATCATGAGTATATACAATTGATTAACGGCCTTCCGTCGTGGCATGCAATGGCCTTCTGCCAACTAAGAATGGCATTCCGCCATGATTTTTTGTTTGATGTCTTGAACCGCTTACTAATCACGTAGTATATGTATAGTAGGCCCCCTTCGCCACTCCACATATGTTCTGTTATGGTCTTGCTCACTTCGCTTGTCTATCGTATTGGTTCGACTTCGTCCGTCCAGCGACAACATTTTGCCTCTGACGGCTTCACTATCACTCATGACTGGTAGTAGTTGTCTCTATGTAGTAGTCAGGCCTTTGTTCGCTTCCTGCATGTCTCTTTCTTGTACTAATTAATGTGTATGGTAAGTCTTCCCAATGCCTCCTTCCTTGCCGCCAACTCACGCTAGATGGTAGGAAGGGACGAGACTTGCCTGCTCCCCGCGCGTGCTCTTATCCGTGCTCCCACGTACATGGAGTGATGGTCATTTTAAGACATGTTTTCCGCCAAATGCTAATCACCTTTTGGCCTTTAAACATGTTAGCCTTCCGTCAAATTAATTAGTTTAGCTATATGTAAGTCATCTGAAAAATAATTTTGGGTTAGTCAATGTTGTTGGATGTTGATTCTGCTTTAAGATTCGTGCTCTTTTGCTTTGTTGTATGAGTTGTTTTGGTCTTTTTTTTACTGACCACATATTTGGGCCAGTCAATTCCTAAATGGTCTAAAGCCCATTACCCCAGCCCTCCCCTCTCCCCCTCTCCCCCTTTGTTCCTTTTTTATTTTTCCGTTTTTACTTTTTTTTTCCTTTTTTTCTTTATTAGTCAGGTTTTTGTGTGGGGGGTGTTTTTAGGTGTTGGGTGAATCTAATATATATATATACACACACACACACACACACACATGAATACTATAAAATATATGTGAAAATTGTACTATTATATGATTGTTTTTTTCATGCTAAAAAAGTGCGATTTCAGTGTAATTGTGTGCAAGTTTTGTTTTCTTTCTTCTTAAAGTGAAATACCGATGCCACTAATTCATTGTTTCATAGAAAAAATTATTATTTTAATTTTGATTTAGTTATCATTACATTTTGAACGCTGCTACACACACGATAGAATCTGGACGATTTGTGCATGATACAACACGTCAGGCCATCCATGCATAGAGGGAAAGCTGACTATCACCATTCGATCCTCCATCGTTCACAGCTCGTCCAGACGAAGTCGTCCACATAATAATTTCGTTACATTTTCTTTCTTCTTTTGAGGGTAATACCATTGCCACTAATTCATTTCTTCTTATGATTTCCTTTTTTGCGAAATGCATTCGGCTGCTGAAACAAGAAACACGATGCAGAGCATATGGAGGCCTCGCTGATACTAGTATTAAATTGCATATCATTTAACCAGTTCATCTAAAAGATAAGCTAAAGAAAAGAATTAGACATTTTACACTCCCACTTGCAACTCATGGATAATTTGCACAAGAGAAGAGTACGTCCCTGTTATAGCCACCAGCAAGCCCAACACCAGTATTCCGACGATCGACGCCGTCTCCAAAGCCGTGAGAGATGTAGCTCCGAAGATCCTGACATAGCAGAGGCACGGCAGCAGCATGCACGCGCACACGCTGAGCAGGGAACCCACCAGCGCCATGAGGTACCCGAAGAAGGGCAGCGCGATCGCGACGACCACCGTGCTCAGCACCAGCAGCGTCCTCACCGCCACGGAGGCCGCGGCTCCATCGCCTACCACGCCACGAAACCTCTCCTCGATGGCCACCGCGATCGGCGTGACCACCAGTGCATACTTCGAGAAAGGCATGACCACCGTCGTGTATATGGCGATCTTGGAGCTGAGCCTCGCCGCCGGTAGGTTGAGCGTCACCTGGGACTGCACGCCGTCGCCGTACATGAGGTATCCCAGCACGGCCATTGAGCCGTAGTTGAGCGTGCACAGCACGAAGCATATCGCTAGCATCTGGTTAATTAGGAAGAGAAGTTAGTATCCATCTTCAGCAGCAGACCAGTGAAGCAAGGGAATACTAAATTACTGTTACCTTTGGGAACTGAGATTTTTGCTTCATGGATGTGTACAGCGTCGGGAACACCGCGTGGGTGCAGTAGCAGAAGGTGTAGAGGCCGAGAGCGGTGGGGAGGCCGGTGAGCCGCAATGGCGTGGTAGTGCCTCGCCCGGAGAACCCGACGCCGTCGACGGCCGCGGCCCAGAGCACGCTGAGGACGATGGCGACCGACGCGAACACGCCTGCAGCGGAGACGTAGGCGAGCACGCCCAGACTGCGCAGCCACGTCGTGGGCGCGACCATGAGCGCCACCAGCACGACGAACAGCTGCTTCCCCGCAAGCGACACGGGCCCCAGGTGAACGCTGGCGCCGGGGAAAAGCTTGTCGAGGTTGTCGCCGTCGAGGATGAGGAAGCCGATGGCGACGAGGTAGAGCTCGGCGTACATGAAGGCGGACACGACCAGGCGTCCCCGGCGGCCGAAGGCGCGCTCGCCGATGTCCGGGTACGTCCGGATTGCCTGGTCAGCGGCCATGCAACGCCCGAGGAGGAGGCCCGTGTACCAGCAGGTGGCGGCCACGGCGGCGAGCAGCGCCAGGCTCAGCCATCCACCCTCCGCGAGCGCGTACGGCATCGACAGCAGCCCAACACCTACTCAAAACAAGTGTCGCACGGTGTGAATCAAAACAAGGTGCAAAAGCGAAACCAAGAGAATTAACAGCATGACTGCGCGAACAAAAAATTGCATGCAGACCTGCCAAGCCGTTGGTGCCGTTGAGGCAAGTTCGCACGAAGCTGGCATTGCCGTCGTCTTGCCCCCCGCCGTGCGGCGCCTTCCCCGGCCGCCTGGCCTCTTGCGCCCCGAGAAGCGGCACGTCATAGCTCATTGGCACGGCGCAATCCGACCGCGCGCTCACGCTTATTGGTATGTACTTGGGGTCTCTATTTGACATTTGACTCTAGTACAAGCTCCCTCAACGATCCACCTTTATAGTTTCAGAGAAATTCAGAGCAGGAGATAGAACACACCCTGTGAAATCACACTAAATCTTGGACTATCAAAATTTTCGGGCAAGAATTCACAGATCACAGCATACGCCCAGCAGCAAGCTGAACCAAACTAGTACCGAAATAGAAATCCATCAATTTGAACCCTGTGAGAAGGGAGCAGGGAGGGAAGAGGGAGAAAGGGGGGGGAGGTACCTGCGATAATGGGGGAGGCGGCGCGGGTGGGGAAGTCGGGCTGGGGCCGTAGGGGCGGCTGGGGCTGAGAATATGGAGAAGACGGGCGACCGGAGAGCCGGATGGGACGCAGAGTTGGGGCCTAGGGCTGAGAAGATGGAGAAGAGGGGCGGCGGAGAAGCGTTCACGGGAACGAGAGGTGCCTCGCTCGGGCTGAGGAGGAGAAGAGATCGAAGCGGCACGTGACTTATAGAAGGGCGATGATAAATTGGACCGGTCATCCTGCAGCCGCCCGATACAGCTGCGGACAGCCGTTTGATTTGCCCCGCGGCGTCTTCTTTCTTCCCTCTCTCACGCAATGTCGTAGCAGCGCACACAAGACCCCATCCCCACCCGACAACCCAGTGCCGCCGCACTCGCCGTGGTGACCCGTCACGCTCCCTGCGTTCATCGATTCCAGCCAAAAAACGAGTCGTAGATGTAGCTCCCCGGCTCTACAGTTGTAGCACCATGTGGTTGCTGTCACGCCTTGTCGGTCGAGTTTGAAGCTCGCCGGCGACCGGTTGCAGCATCCTTCCCCCTGTCCCATGCTAGATCTCATCGCCGGGATTCACAGCAAACCACCATCGGCACCTCGTTGTAGTGAAGAATGGATGTAGTGGCAAAAAGCAGTTGACGGTAGTGGCAAAAATCAACATGGTTGCAGCAAAAAACATCGTCTCGCTGTTTGGGGGTCGTAGGTAAGTCGTAAAATGGATGTAGCAAAAAATTCTTCGGTGGTAGCAAAAAACGACGATGGTGCCGCCACCACCCCCCGAGCCGGATTAGCTCTTGTTTTCTCTTTGTTTGGGGCTTGTTTTGCTGTGCCCCCAATGATTATTTGAGACTTGCTTGTACTTGAACCTTTCTTGACTTGTTGTTTGATGCTTGGTGTCGTTGCTTTACAATATAAAGCAGGGGAAAACTCTTTTTCGTAAACAAATATGCCGCCGCTGCCGGGGGGGGGGGGGGAGGGAGCTAACATGAATGATGCCAATAGTAGCTTCACTCTTCGCCGGTTGCAACATCCATATACGTCGGTTCCGGCAAAACTGTGTAGTTTGTGGTCGTCGCCGCCTTATCTCCTTCACATTTGCAACATCGTTGCATATATCGTCCGTGGTTCCAGCTCCCGTGTGGAAAAAGAGGGTTACAGCTCCGCGCGAATGTGGATGTAGCTTTTGTCGGGTATTGTTGTAACAAACGACGACCACCACGTCGCCGGCTGTGCTTCGGTTCCAGCAAAAACCATCACCACATGCAGCATCTCGAAAAGTCGATTCCAGCATACATCATAGCTGGTTCCAGCATCCCATCCGACCAGTGGCGGAGCTAGCCGGCAATCCATGGGGGGCGAAACACAAATCGCCAGTGTTTGTGAAGGGGGGGGGGGCAAATGCTAAAAAAAATCCAATCTAAGCCCTATTTAAATTTTTTCCTTTAGAAAATTATCCAAGGCTGGGGGGTAGCGCCCCCCTGGCCTCAACATAGATACGCCACTGCATCCGACGATTGGGGGAAAATCAATGGCTGGAAGCACCGGCGACGCGATTGTGATTTTACAGCGAGCGGGGCCCAATGGGCCTCGCTCCTGGCCCACCACCATTGGTCCCGGTTGGTGGCTTGAACCGGGACCAAAGGCTCCCCTTTAGTCCCGGCTCTTGTCACCAACCGGGACCAATGAGGTGCCTGAAGGAAATATGCCCTAGAGGCAATAATAAAGTTATTATTTATTTCCTTATA
>NW_024117318.1:0-6054 GCF_003073215.2 Triticum urartu | reverse complement strand
TCCTGCTTAAATCTTTCCTGACTCCTTTTTATTTGCTCTCCCACATGTTAATTTCAGACTTTGGGGTAACGTTATGGCGTGATGATTAGTGGTCAATGTCCGGCGGGAGGGTTCCGTTGTTAGTCGTTTCTTTGAGATTTGTTAGGGTTTGTGTCCTGCTCAAGAAGGCGAGACGGCAGTGGCTCCTTGAAGATGGAATAAAGGTCTCCCTGCCTGGCCCTGTTTCGATGGTGCATCTAGCATCGTTGGTGGGCGTGTGGAGCTGTGTCTCCAACGGTTCTATTCTCGGTGGATTTGCTCAGATCTGGTTGTTGTTCGTCTATATTCGTGTGTCTTCGGGTTGGATCCATTCGATCTACATTATTCCTTATTGGTGGCGGTTGCTGTTCTGGTGTGCTGGTCCTATGGGGCCTTAGCGCGATGACTTCCTGACTGTCTACTACAACAAGTTGTGCCCGACTCCGACGACGGAGGGACGATGACCGCGGCGTGTCTTCGGCTCGCTCAAGTGCTTGTAGTCGTCGCTAGGTGGTCTACGTATCTGGATGTAATCTTTATTATTTTTGGTGTTTGTTGTACTGTCATGATTAAAGATGAATAGATTGGAAATTTTTTCAAAGAAAATATACGGAGCAAAACAATAAGTACCTAAGTAGTGCATCATATTCTCCCATTCATTTTTCTTACTTCTCAAATCCATATTACTTGTCGTTGGTTTAGTATAAAAGTTGGTTTAGTACAAGTAAATATGGATTAGAGGGAGTACTCCAAGTTAAGTGTGAGAAAATTTAAGATGGTCTCTCTTACCTTCCATGATGTAAGAGGACAACTTAATCCTAGCCCTCGATATTTTAGCCATCGATTCATTCTAGGGCAATTTCGACTATACAAATATGGTAAGTATACGGAGAAATAAAAATAGGAAACATATTTGATAGATTGATTTCTCTTTCCAAGAAGATATTTTCCTTCTGCTAAAAATAAAAACTTTACACTATGTACTATGTTCGTTCAAAATAAAGTACTCTTATGACACATACGTGTATATTTTTTGTGAGGTACGGAGTACATGTGTATATTACTACATCCTAAAGTACAACTTTTCTTAATCTTAGAAAATCCAACGGTTTTAGAATACAAGCCAAGCGATAGCATATCTGAATTTCGTAATCGGATCATGAAAAGTTAACGGCTCATATTGATTCAGGATCATCTTTAAAAAAAAAACTTAAAATAAAATAGTGCAGCGTACTCCTATGCTCCAGTTCATTTCCCTGACTCCGAGCTAAGTGGGCAGCTACTCGGCCTGATTTCCTACCTAACATCGCGTGTCACGACCTCAGGCAGGCGTCTCCTCCTCTCCACCCTCACCGCTCACCGGCTCCCGCTCTCCAGGCCTCCACCGTGCTCCTTCCGCGCTCCACCTCGCCGCCGCCTCCTCTTCCCAGCGCGCCGCCGCCCCGCTGCTCCTTCCCACCCAGCGGTCCGCTCTTACATCTCCCCTGAGCCGCCTTACCCCGACGACGACACCATTGGCGGCACGGCCGCGCGACGGTGATTCAGCGCGGTGACATGGTCGAGTAGCGGCGCCAAGGACCATGCCAGCGGCCGTATCCGCGGTACGTACCACGCACTTCCTGTTTTGTGCCTGTAGGCTGTAGCGAATCGTGCAGCGAAATCAGGGGAGCGAATTCGAACCCCGATCTGGATCGATCGAGCGAGATTGGTACTTCAAAGGACTGCTGCAACTGTAATTTCGGTTCGGTGCTAGTTGTCACTTTTTGCTTTTGGGTACTACCAGCACTAGTTCGACTATCGCTCAGCTGCATTGACTGAAATCATACTTGGGTAACTTCGGTCACCTTATTTGAGGGCGTAGCTCTGACCTCTGAATTTTGCGCTGAAGCAACTGAGAGGAATTGCTTAGTTCAATTTGTAATTCAACAGTAAAAAACGTTCAGCGGGAACAGAGTGATAGGTTACTTCTGAATCTTTTATTGCATCAGTCAGAGCATTCACTGCAGACAACCATGCAACGAAATTACAGCAACTAATGGATTGCTTAATGCTTAAAAATATTATGGGTTCATGATTTCCGTGTCTTTATATTACTAGTTTCTTTCGTTTTGCACCACTGATTATGGAGTGCCGACGAATTTGCATATGTTTGTGTGTTCATAACTTCACAATGCATGAAATCCCGAACTTAAGTTGCGTGATGCTTAAAGAATCTAACAACTACTCCCTCCGTCCCAAAATATAAGAACGTTTTTGACACTAGAGTAGTTGCCTGTGAACTATGCTGAGAATTATGGTACTAGTGCATGCCGTGCTTTTCTCTTGCTTCCATTTCTACAGGTGTGAAGTGTAGAATAAGCGTGATAGTTAGGCCTGTTAAGTTTAGAGAAAAAGAGAGAAATGAGACTTGTTGTATTTACTTTGACGCAAAGGGTTATATTCCCTCCGTTCCTAAATGTAAGTCCTTTAGTGATTTCAATATAGACGTATGTTGTTCGTATTGAATTCTCTAAAAAGACTTATATTTAGAAACGGAGGGAGTAGTACAAGAGGTGGAATAGCACATTTATTGTAACACACAAACACACACTAACTGGGTAACTACCCTCATATTTCGGATACCTACCCTTACACATACGACATACGGGTGTCATCCTCACACACTCGGGTGCTACCCTCACTACCTCTAACACCCCCCTCAAACTCTAGGCGGATGAAGGATGAATGAGCCTTGAGTTTAAAAGTGCGGAAAGAGACGCCACTAAAAAAAATTGGAACCAAGTCTTGAAATCTTCATCTTAGTGTTCAACCTGTTACAACTTTACAAGTTACTAATGTGATCATTCGTTCCTTTAATCTGTGCTAGATAAAACTGGTTGATCAGATTCTTGGTCTACCTCGCTCAAATTTTTCTGGATTTTTAAAGTTTGGCTAATTTTCATCATGAATATCTTGCCGAATAAGGCTATCTACGTATATGATTAAGTTGGAACTACTTCACTCATTTGATCCACATTGATCCATGATTATTCTGTCCGGTATATAGGATATTAGCTGTTTTACTTATTTATTTCTTTGCTCTCCATGATTAAATCTGTTCCAACATTTCACAGTAAAGCATAGTGGATTTATCGCTGCAACTTTCTTATGAAGGTTAGTAGAGGGAGATCGAAGATGAGGAATACGCAGCGAAAGCCATCTATTCTCAACTTCGATGCTGGATGCGGATCTTCCTTATCTTTTATTGTAATAGGCTTGGTGGGATGCACCCTCATTGCCTGCCTATTTTTCATCGGCCATCAAGTAAAAACTGGGCATGCCCATAGCTATCCCAGCCATCTGCCTGCCACCAGAGAATTGGAAGAGGTTGAGGAAGAGCACTTCCGGTTGCCACCTCCTCACAAGGTGAATCCTCGTGCAGTGAAACGTGCAGTCAAACGTCGGGGCTCTACCAAGGTTTCAAAGATCATCGATGATTATCTGGATGGGTCCTCAGCATTACACGACATATTCTTTCCTAGTGAAACAACTGCTGTGAACCCAACAAAAGGCAGAAATGACAGCATGTACTTTTATCCCGGTAGGGTGTGGCTGGACACCGATGGAAATGCCATTCAAGCCCATGGCGGTGGGATTCTGTATGATCACAATACCGCGACATACTATTGGTACGGAGAGAACAAAGATGGACCAACCTATCAAATTCACCCTGAAGGGGCACACCGGGTCAGTGCAAATTTCTAACATAATATCAGCCTTAAGCGTTATTTGTTTTTCCAGCAACCTTTCCTGACGCGACTCTGGTTTTTTATTGATTGCTTCTTAGTAGCCTGTGCACTGATACTTGCCTTTGTTTGCAATTTTTCAGGTAGACATTATAGGGGTAAGCTGCTACTCCTCGAAGGACCTATGGTCATGGACTCACGAAGGGATCGTGCTTCCCGGAGAGCGTACCAATATCACACACGACCTTCATATATCAAAGGTTCTTGAGAGGCCCAAGGTGATATATAATGACCGCACTCGGCAGTATGTCATGTGGATGCACGTCGACGACGGCAACTACACTAAAGCATCCGTCGGTGTGGCTGTCAGCAGATCCCCCACAGGCCCTTTCAGTTACCTCTACAGTTTCCGGCCACATGGGTTTGATAGCAGGGACATGACGATCTTCAAAGACGACGACGGCATGGCCTACCTCTTCTACGCTTCTCGGGGCAACACCGTGCTTCATGTCAGTCCACTGACAAATGATTATCTCAACGTCACATCGGCGATGAGGACAATATTGGTGAGACGGTTCAGGGAGGCTCCGGCCGTGTTCAAGCTCAGAGGAACCTACTACATGATCACCTCACGGTGCTCGGGCTGGGCTCCGAATCCGGCGCTGGCACACGCCACACACAAGATCATGGGGCCATGGGAGACGCTGGGGAACCCGTGCGTCGGAGGCAACCACTTCCTCCGGCTGACGACGTTCCTGTCTCAGAGCACCTTCGTGCTCCCCCTCCCTGGCTTGCCGGGCACGTTCATCTTCATGGCAGACAGGTGGAACCCGTCGGATTTGCGTGACTCCCGGTATGTGTGGCTGCCCTTGTCCATTGGAGGTCTGGCGGACGAGGCGCTGGACTACAGCTTCGGGTTCCCGTCGTGGTCGAGGGTGTCGATTTACTGGCACAGGAAATGGCGACTCCCTGAAGGTTGGAGGAAGAGTTAGGCCTGAATTCTACCATTGGCATGGCGATAGTTATATATGACACAGCATCAGTAGGTGGAAGCAATCTGGGTGCAGATGCAGTGGTGATTGTTCAGGGTCTTGCTTGATGTATCCAACGAATGCAATCTGAGACTAGATGCCTTTTTTTCTACGGTGAATCTTAAAGTAGATACGAATATACGATAGAATCAGCTCATGAAATTTCATAATTGTGTGGCAACGTAACATCAAAACACAGCCCGGTTGGCTCAGTTTGGAAAGCGATTTGAGCAAAGAAGCCTCAGATGTTCAACTCTTGTTAGTGTAATAATGCTGCACAGATGCTTGGGTCTGAATCCTGTGGCTGTGGGGCATATATATAGATAGGTAAAGCAAGAAACCGAGCACCGACACACTCCGGCTCAAGCCGCTGCTCGTGCGCATCAGCAGAGGCGTCAGTGCGCCCCCAGGCGCCGGTCAGAGTAATAATAAGAGCAGAAGTCCAATCTGTGCAAACTTAATTTTGTACTACTGTACTACTTCCTCCTTTCCGGTTTACTTTCCGCTTTATAGGGTTCAATTCAAAAATCTCATCAGCCAAGGTAGATGGTGAGTGGTGAAATAATTTTTATAGTTTGTAAAACCACTCAATTAATGTCCTTATTTTCCTCAAACAATTGTGTTTACCAATGCATTAATTGCAGTGCATGCATGCATAAAGCACATGCATTAGTCATTTTTCTTTTAATACTTGCATGCAATGATTTAATGCATCTTGAAATCTGAACATGTGATGAGGAACAACCAAATTGAGCCTTATAAAGCGAGAAAACTAAAATTTTAAGATAAGCCTTATAAACCGGAAAGGAGGGAGTACTCAACAAGATGCGGGTCCCGGGCTTGAGGAGCGAGCGAGCACAGTGGCTGCTTCTGTTGCGGGGCGTGTTCCTCTTTTTCCTTGCCAAAATTGTTAGGCCAACTCCACCGCGCGACCCTATCCTGTCCGCCCCCGTCCGTTTGGGGTAAAAGGGACAAAAGAGACGGCCCAGCGCGCGGGCGCAAACGGACTTTTGTCCGCTTTGTGTCCGCTTTCGACCCATCCCCGGCCCAAAGTTGCGCCGGTTTTGGGGTGAAACGGACAACGCGCGGACTGACGGGACGCGCGCGCTTGTCCTCCCCTGGTCCGCCTGTCGGTGGGAGAAACCAACCCCCCCACGCCCATTTGGTGCCATTTCCCTCAAACCCTCCCACGTCCCTCCCGCCGCCCCCTCTCTCCCCCGTCCATGGCTGACGCCCCGCCGAGTTCCGGCGGCACGGCCGTCGCCCCCGCCGCGATGCGT
>NW_024117317.1:0-8452 GCF_003073215.2 Triticum urartu | reverse complement strand
AGCTCCTACTTCAGTTGGTAGATTTTCCTATTATGTAAGCTTTATTGATGACTATAGTAAATTTTCTTGGATTTATCTATTGAAGAAACGATCTGATGTATTCCAAGTTTTTCTCAATTTCCAAAATCTTGTTGAACGCAAACTGAACTCTAAAATCATTGCTATGCAAATTGACTGGGGTGGTGAGTATGAAAAATTAAATTCTTTCTTTCAAAAGCTCGGCATATCCCATCATGTCTCTTATCCTCATGCTGACCAACAAAACGGATCCGCTGAAAGAAAGCACCGTCACATAGTTGATATGGGGCTAGCATTGCTAGCAAATGCTTCCATGCCACTTAAATTTTGGGATGAAGCATTCTTAACTGCCACATATCTCATCAACTTGCTTCCAAGTAAAGTCATCAAATTTGAAACACCCATTACACGACTTCTTGGTGTCACACCCAACTACACATCTCTTCGTATCTTTGGTTGTGCCTGTTGGCCCAATCTTAGGCCCTACAACACACGCAAACTTGCTTTCCGCTCAAAACGGTGTGTCTTTTTAGGCTATAGCCCCATGCATAAAGGGGTCAAGTGCCTTGATGTTACTACTGGACGGGTCTATATATCCAGAGATGTTGTCTTTGATGAGTCTGTATTTCCCTTTGCCCCCCTTCATCCTAATGCCGCTGCACTTCTCCGCAAGGAAATTCTCCTTCTTCCTTCACATCTTCGGTCTTTTGATCATGGGGGCGACAATTGTACTCACCAATGTGATGATATTCCTGTTGGTACTGGTTCCTCTCTTATGCCTGTGCAGGTCCCTGGAGAAAACGGTGCTCAAAATGACCAAAATTTTGAAAATATGGCTGATTTTGACCCTATATTTCACGTTGTGGAAGAAGACGAAGCTAGCACAGATGACGAAGGAGATCCGGCGGTGCCTGACACCCCTGCACGCGCGCAGGCCTCGGATCATGCGAGCGAATCCGCCTCGGATCACGCTCCTGACGGCCTCAGCTTTGGATCCAGGGAGGGCCACTCCCACATCGTCACGTCAGCTCCAGGCGGGACCAGGTGCGGGACCGAATCCCCCTCGCATCGCACGCCAGCACCAGGCGGGTCCAGCGGCGGGGTCAGATCCCCCTCGCACCGCGCGCGCGGCCAGGCACGGTCGGGGGGTGGATTTTCTGCATCGGATCGATCAGGTGACGCCCGTGTGCCTATGGGAGAAGCAGCCACACCAGCAGACACAGGATCTCCTGCGCACATGAGGACAAATCAGCCTACTGCATTAGCAGATTCTCCTAGATCTTCTGTGGCGAGTATACCAGTGGTTCAGCCAGAGGTTTCTTCACGTGTTATGACACGGCTACAGAAAGGTATACGAAATCCTAAAATTAGGAAAGATGGAACTATACCATATGGAATGTTGTGTATTTCAGGAGAACCAACATCGTTGAACAGTGCACTTAATGATCCCAAATGGAAGAAGGCAATGGATGAGGAGCATTCTGCACTCATGAGGAATAAAACTTGGCATCTTGTACCAAATCAGAGAGGTAAAAATATCATTGATTGCAAATGGGTGTATAGAATTAAAAAGAAAGCAGATGGCTCTATTGACAGATATAAGGCACGTCTAGTTGCAAAGGGCTTTAAGCAACATTCTGGCATTGACTATGAGGACATCTTTAGTCCCGTTGTGAAAGCTGCAACAATCAGACTTGTGTTAGCCATTGCTGTATCCAGAGGATGGAGTCTAAGGCAGCTAGATGTACAGAACGCGTTTCTGCATGGTGTTCTGGAAGAGGAAGTGTTTATGAGACAACCACCTGGGTATGAGAGTAAGAAATTCCCCCATTATGTCTGCAAGCTTGATAAAGCACTCTATGGTTTAAAGCAAGCACCCAGAGCATGGTATTCCAGATTGAGTTCACAGTTGAAATATCTTGGCTTCATTGCTTCCAAGGCTGACACATCCTTGTTTATTTATAACAAGGCAGGAGTAGTCATAAAAATTGTAAGCCAATGCCTACACCTTTATCCTCCTCAGAAAATCTCTCAGCATATGAAGGTGAGCCACTTCAAGAGGAGGAGAGTACAAGGTATAGAAGTACTGTGGGAGCACTACAATATCTAACTCTCACACGTCCAGATATCTCGTTTGCTGTCAACAAGGTTTGTCAATATCTTCATGCACCCACTTCTGCACATTGGTCAGCTGTTAAGAGGATTGTAAGATATGTGAAACATACTATGGGAATAGGACTTCATTTCAAACGGTCTAATTCCTCTCTTGTGAGTGCATTCTCTGATGCTGACTGGGCAGGATGTAGTGATGACAGAAGATCAACTGGAGGTTTTGCAGTGTTCTTTGGATCTAATCTTATCTCCTGGAGTGCTAGAAAGCAAGCTACTGTATCACGGTCAAGTACAGAAGCTGAATATAAGTCTTTGGCAAATGCAACTGCTGAAATTATTTGGGTTGAATCACTTCTTGAGTTGGGGATAAAGAAGAATCGTATCTCTTGTTTATGGTGTGATAATTTGGGAGCAACATATCTGTCTGCAAATCCAGTATTCCATGCCAGGACAAAGCACATAGAAATTGATTTTTACTTTGTGCGAGAAAGAGTTGCAGCAAAGAAACTTGAGATTCGGTTTATTCCTTCCAAAGATCAAGTGGCCGATGGCTTTACAAAAGCCTTACCAGCAAGACCATTTGCAGAATTCAAGAGCAATCTTAACTTAGGTTAGTTGAGATTAAGGGAGGGTGTTAGAATATACGTATTGTAATCTCAATCTCCTTCCCTCTCTCGTATCCTACTCAAACTCCTCATGTGTAATCTTGTATGCCAAGCCAAGGGCTTCGGCCAACATCAATATAAACGTGGGCTCGGCTCCCTCGATGGAGCAGGGAACGCATATTATCTTTCAGTGGGGGTAGCGCCTGTCATATGTGCAGTTTTGACATAAAGACAAAATGAGTTTATACATCCGTATGGGAACGCCGTCTCGGCCCTCCTCCATAACGAGTAGAACGAGAGTGGACACAGGGATGTGGTGCAGCCTTGATCGTCAGAGTCACGGGTGTTTGTCCGTATATTTTTTTGGTGGCACAAGAAAACAAACCTACGCTGAGCCTAGTACGAACAGGAACCCTTCGACGCCAGTTCCCGTAAGTAACATCTACTAGTATCTGCGACAGTAATGGATCCAGATAAACAATTCTAGCTGTTGGGCATCTCGAGGTACAGCATCGGAAACCAACAGCCGGGATAACGCGGCCCGGGTGCCGTAAGACTAGTCACAATCGTATTACTAATCTAAGTTACTACCTTTATAGTATAGAGTAACATATGTATGATATCATGCAACACTTTATTTATTATTTTATAGACTCATCTTGTCTTGGTATATGTGGTGTTACAGTAACTAACTATGTTACCACATGCCTCTTTTTTCTTATTAATTACTCACAACATCATCAATTTTTGTCTAGAGATGTGTGATGTTACCATCTATGTTACTCTAACTATGAGTAGCCTAAGCTTAAGAAATCAACATTATTTGTCCCAGGGCCGCCTGTACACACCCTCAATTGCACATGTGCCATCCATGTTCTTTGCGGTTTGGTGCATGCCTACTTCAACCGAGTCATGGTTCTACCTTCTACTCTAGCAAATTTAGCAAGACAATCCCTACTGTTATTCTGAGAGCGCCTAACATGAATAATATACAAGCTTCACGGAGAGAACGAAGATGCTTAATCTCCTTGACTAGAGACGAGTTCATCTGGACAACAACCAAAGTGTCCATCTCAATTTCAATGGGAGTATCACACCTTTGAAGAGCCAACGACAGCCCTTCCATAGCTACACATGATTCTGCCTCTAGAGCATCTCAACATGAGAAAAGTTGTCTGAATGAAGAAAAGATAATAGCACCTTTAAATTCTCCAAGGACCATGCATGCACCAAGGGTACTGATGGTTCTTCGTACCGTTAATTTTTTTCTTTAATGCCCAAGATTTCCTCCTCAATCAAGATCCTGGTGAAATAAGACAAACAAACATGCGCGAATGCGGTAAAATCTCCAAAAATTCTACAACTACGGCACAAAACTAACAAAAATAAAAAAGATGCAATTTTGAACTCATCAATTTCCCATCCCCAACGTAATCGCCGAGGAGACCGTCATCAACCAGGGGTTGGCGACGGAGAGGGAGCGCTTTGTCTAGCGCGAGTTCAAGGAGGCAGACGCAGATTTCGTAGCAAAGAGGGGGGCACACCGCCTAGTGCAAACTTGATGCGGAAAATCGTGAAATTCACGAAGATGGATCATGCCATCTTGGGCCTCCCCCTATTGGTCAAGCAGTACCTAACCTCAACGACAACGTGTGCCCAGAATGGGATGAAGGTGATATCGCCCAATTTCGTCGTGCCAGGGACGTGTCTACCATGCCGCGGCAGCCCCCCACTTGTCCCCCTTCCGCGTGAACCATACCGGACCGTCACGAGTTGCGCCTAGTCATCGAGCCGACTCGTCACATGTGCATGTTCCGCGTGCATAACACTCACTATCAACTCACTCTCAAAATGCAGGCTATGGTCGCTAAAAGAGATAACTTTGAACATCTATAATATGCAGATGTCGCTAATTGACCCCCCCCCCACTAAGAAAGAACTTTATAATGCAATATTATCTCAATTTAAATGTTAAATCACTCCAAGTGAATATATGACAATTGAGTTGACATGACGAAAAAAATAAAAGTAAGAAAAAAAATATGAAGGCTTTATTATAACGACTTTGAGTTTGTGTGTCACCTCGACAACCTTTAGATAAAATATTTTAAATCATGCTTCATACTCTATGGAGACCACGAATGTGGCGAGTCTTCTAGAATTGCTCTATGTTAGACGAAAGAGGAGCGGATAATTGAATCCTATGATTTTTCTAAGTAGAGATAGAAACATGCATAATTAGGGCCATTTCTTCTGCTGGCTTCTATACCTAGCTTATTCTAGAAGCTCAATCAAAATTATAGTAGTAGAAACCTACTAATTAAAACATGACTAGCAAGCTTTTAAAAATATATTTTGGGTTGGGCTGGCAGCTTATTCTAGAAGCTCAAAAAAATCAGCAAAAGAACTGGCCCTAGGTAAGTGCATCCGCTGGATCAATAAATGTAGTCGATGCCATGTTTCCTGCACTTCTGACAAACTGGTCAAGACGTACCGGCATAATTAGTGAGTGCATCCGCTGAAGATAAATAATTTGGACTTTGAAATGACGATGTTTCATCAGTTCCAAACAAAATAAAAAATCGCAGAGAAGTTGGACACGGACTGCGCAAAACCCAGAGCCCAGTGCCATCCCGGGCCGGCCCATCCCCAGATCGACCTCGGCCTTCTCCGACCCGTCTTCTTCTTCTTCTTCGTCCACAAGAAAAGACGGAAAAAGGAAAGTTCCTTCTCTTATTTACCACTCCATCCGAGAAAACAGAGGAGAAAAATCCTCCGCCGCTAAACCCTAGCTAGCTCGAACCCCGGCGAGGCCAGAGAGAGGGCGGGATCCGCGGAGATGCCTTCGGCTTCGTCGGCGGTGGGGAGGCTGCAGGCGGCGGCGCAGGACGCCGCCAACTCCTCCTCCTCCTCGCGCTCCGCCTTCTCCGACCAGCTCCTCGTGCCCAGGGAGGCAGGGTATGTCCGAGCTCCCCCTCCCCCTCCCCGCCCCCTCCTCTGATTCGAGATTCGATCGATGCGCCCTGTTTTAGCTCGCTCGCCCGGTAGATTGCTTCGATTTGGGGGCGGATTTCGCGGTATGCTGCCTGTAGTTTGGGGGTATGAAGCGTATTGTACTGTACACTGTGGTAGTAGTAGCTGACGCACATGTATGAAATCCCTTGCAACACCTGCACCGCATGTTTTCTCTATGCTTATCATCAGAGCCGAAAGCTTGACTAAACGAGTTAAAGTGATTTGATCTGTAACTGTAATATATATTTGGCAGGGGAAAGCTTCAGTTATGTGTATGTATGGCAGGACAACCCAATTGTTCGGTTTCTGTTTACTTTTATGCCAGTATTTTGGGTGTCTATGACATCTCTTGTTCCATATGGCGTTCTGTTTCTTAACCGATGCCAAACCTTAAACCTGAGAACAAGAAGTAGGCTGGGCAATGTACTCTGTATGTTGTACATGTATTTGTGGAACTTCCAAGGGCGCGCTTGGAATCGATGTATTTAGATACGGAGGTGTTTCACTTACACCCGTATCTTACCGTCCGCAGAGCAATTTACGTCTGGAATGAAACGACAGGCGGAGACGTGTGTATTATTTACAACTGTATCTAAAAGAAAAACGGGGATCCAAACAGGGCCTAAACAGCAGATATTTGGTTGCCAGTGTACATACTTAGCCACGTTGATTTAGGAGATCGCAACTCTGCCTCACTATGCAGTTGCTGAATTTTCCATATCCCACTTCTGCAACTGTACCCTCTGACTTCCCCTGTGCCTCCTCTTCTGCCTTACCCTCCCATGCTCATCCTCCTGCTTTGTGCCGTGCTGCCACTGTGGTGCTGCACCAACTGACGTTGCCACCCTTGAGCAGTGGCTGCAGGGGATTGAAGAAACCTGACCCAGTTGATTTTTTTATCCTAATTGAAATTTTGATATATATGGCTCCAGTTTATTTATTTTTGGTCATTAGTTGATTGAAAGCTGCTTGATACTTGTAGGGGAAAGTTTGGTTTCTGTTTCATTTATTTATACAAGTTCTAGGCGAAAGATTTGTCCCCCCCTTAGTTGAAATTGGAAGTTTGCACTAGTCCGAAGTTCTATCAGAACCTCCAAGTTTAAAGACTGGAAAAATCAATTGCAGGTTCAAACATCCAGTAGATAGCATGCTTTGAAATTTTTTGACATGCAATTGAATGCTGGGGATGGAACAAAGACAATGTAGAGGGTTGGGGTGTGCATCTGCCAACCAAAGCTGCAGTCATCTACCAAATAGACTCTGTGCCTATATAGTGAAATCTGTATGGCACATGCATGGCATCTACTTCCTCCGTTCCGAAATATATGTCTTTTTAGACATTTCAAATGGACTGCAACATACGGATGTATGTAGACATATTTTAGAGTGTAGATTAACTCATTTTGCTCCGTATGTAGTCACCTATTGGAATCTCTAGAAAGACTTATATTTTGGAACGGAGGGAGTACTCTCTAGTCTTCGTTTCTAGATTTAGGCTGCAGCCGTAGCATTTTTAGTGATGTAAACGTTGACAAGTTGTACTGTAAATCTGTAATCCCTGACTCAAGTTATGCTCCTTGCAAGTTTGCAACTGACGTATGATCCTTTGGTATTGCAGACGGATGGTGTCTCTGTCGGCTTGCGCGAAGTTCGGCGCTGTCAGCTTTGTGGTTGGTGTCGTGGTTGGCTTCACCCTGAATAAAAGGCTGCGCCGGTGGGCTGCCAAGCTGCTCAAGAGAATTAAGGACGATAACTAGCAAAGCTAGTGCATTTAATCTTGAAAGAAATTTTGTTGGCAAGTGTGGTCTAGTTACATCTGTAGTAACTCCAAGTTGAACCTCATTGACTGCTTGGATCAACTGTGATGGATACAACATAGTCTTTTGTAAACTGTATCACAAAATTCTCTTTTGGGGAGATCTTTATTACTGGTGCAGATTCTGCAGTACATCTCTCGTTGACCGTAAACGTATGGTGCCGTTGTGTTGAAGACTGGCTTTCATTGCTGGTTGCTGAAAATGATGAGCTAATGTTGTTTGGTTAAATAATATCCTGACAATTGAATTAATAATGTAAGTAGCTACTGTTGTTTGGGTATCCAATTCATTCCAACTGAGGGCTTTGCTGTTGCTTGGCTTTCCAGTATATATATGCTGCTGCTTGCTCAGGCAAGGCATCAGGTTCAATCATCAAGAAAGAAAAAGTGAGCCACCTTGAGTGCTTTTGCTTTTGCCTTTTGCTGCAATGGTGGGTGGGAAGGAATAATTAGTGGGTTAAACAAATTAAGATAAGCATCATTAGCCCGCTTCACCTCTATTTTCTTCCAGCCAGCACCAAAGCCTGCCTTTATGCGACTAATTCTTGCTTCAGACCAAAGTGATTCCCGGCTGAGTTCGCCTCCTCGAGTGTGCTTTTCACCGATTTCCTGAAGATATTGTTCTCTCTGTTCTTCCTCTTCTCCACACGCAGAGGAAAAGTTTGTCTTGATCCTCTCAAGTTCGTCGTTCCTTCCCCGTTGGTCAGGTCAACGTAGAACGACGTCTCCTTCCACGGGAACGCGTGCTAGATGGCTGGCAGTGTCGCTGCTTGCTGCGCCACCAACTGCTATTGCTTCTCCTGCCGCTCGGCCTTCATCGCACGCTTCACAGCCTGCCACTCGATCTTCTCGTCTATCGTGCCCATCCACACAGGCGTGCATGATA
>NW_024117316.1:0-21459 GCF_003073215.2 Triticum urartu | reverse complement strand
AGCGTCGTCCACATGGCAGCGGCCAGATCTGCCATGGATGCAGCCACTTGCACCTCCTCGCCGGGTCAAGGGTCCCACGACAAGCAGCAGTAGGTCACCGAGCTTCATCTAGGGTATCGAGCGTCGGCTCCAACTCCAGCGGCCATCGGTGAGTTCCTCCTCCTGCTGCTCTCTATCTCTCTCTTCCTCTTTCTAATAATCTTCTCTTCTTTTGTAGAAGCAGTAGACGAGAGGTGCGGGCACAAGTTGGGTGGGGAAGCACCATCACCACGAACAACTTCATCCCCTCCAGGACCAGTAGCAGCCATGAATGGAGAGGACGATGATGCCGAGCAGAAGCAGCCGCCATGGCTGGAATTAATTTTTTTTTAATTCTGAATTGGTTAGTAGTAGCGAGGGGCCCTGACCCGCGCCATAACTAAATAGTAGTAGCGCGGGTGGAAACCGCGCTACTACTACTATAAGTAGCAGTAGCGCGGGTACCACCCGCGCTACTGCTAAAAGTTAGTTGTAGCGCCCTAGCAATAGCACAGGCCCCCGCACTATTGCTAGCAATTACCCCGCGCTACTACTAGGGTTTTCCCTAGTAGTGACATATCAAATTATCAAAGTACCAAACGTGAATCATATGAGCGTGATGAAAACTAGCTTAACGATAATTCCCATGTGTCCTTGGGAACACTTTCCTTTATATAAGAGTTTTTCCAGGCTTATCCTTTGCTACAAAAAGGATTGGGCCATCTTGCTGCACCTTATTTACTTTTACTACTTGTTGCTCGTTACAATATATCTTATCACAAAACTATCTGTTACCGATAATTTCAGTACTTGCAGAGAATACATTGCTGAAAACTGCTTATCATTTCCTTCTGCTCCTCGTTGGGTTCGACACTCTTACTTATCGAAAAGGCTACGATAGATCCCCTACACTTGTGGGTCATCAGTGATGCATAGCAACGAGAGGGAAGAGTGATGTCCACGTACCCTCGTAGACCGTAAGCGAAAGAGTTATCACAACGCGGTTGATGTAGTCATACGTCTTCACAATCCGACCGATCCTAGCACCGAAGGTACATCTCCTCCGCGATCTGCACACGTTCAGCTCGGAGACGTCCCGCGAACTCTAGATCTAGCTGAGTGTCGAGGGAGAGTTTCATCAGCACGGAGGCGTGATGACGGTGATGATGAAGCTACCGGCGCAGGGCTTCGCCTAAGCACTGCAACGATATAACCGAGGTGGAAATCTGTGGAGGGGGCACCGCACACGGCTAAACAATGTCAACTTGTGTGTTCTAGGGTGCCCTGCCCCCGTATATAAAGGAGCAAGAGGGGAGGCCGGCCGGCCCTTGGGGCGCACCAAGGAGGGGAGGAATCCTCCTCCTAGTAGGAGTAGGATTCATCCTTTTCCTAGTCCTACTAGGAGGGGGAAGGAAGGAGTGGGAGAGGGGAAGGAAAAGAGGGGCGCCGCCCCCCTCCTAGTCCAATTTGGACTTAAGGGGGAGGGGCGCGTGGCCTGCCCTGGCCGCCCCTCTCTCTCTCCACTAAGGCCCATCTAGGCCCATTAGTTCCCCGAGGGGTTCCGGTAACCCTCCGGCACTCCGGTTTTATCCGAAACCACCCGGAACACTTCCGGTGTCCGAATATAGCCGTCCAATATATCAATCTTTATGTCTCGACCATTTTGAGACTCCTCATCATGTCCGTGATCACATCCGGGACTCCGAACTACCTTCGGTACATCAAAACACATAAACTGATAATACCGATCGGCACCGAATGTTAAGCGTGCGGACCCTACGGGTTATAGAACTATGTAGACATGACCGAGACTCATCTTTGGTCAATAACCAATAGCAGAACCTGGATGCTCATATTGGTTCCTACATATTCTACGAAGATCTTTACCAGTTAAACCGCACAACAACATACGTTGTTCCCTTTGTCATCGGTATGTTACTTGCCCGAGATTTGATCGTCAACTAACTCATTAGTTGCATTGCTTGCAAGGCTTATAGTGATGTGCATTACCGAGAGGGCCCAGAGATACCTCTCCGTTACACGAAGTGACAAATCCTAATCTCGATCTATGCCAACTCAACAAACACCATCGGAGACACCTGTAGAGCATCTTTATAGTCACCTAGTTACGTTGTGATGTTTGATAGCACACTAAGTGTTCCTCTGGTATTCGGGAGTTGCATAATCTCATAGTTATGAAGAAAGCAATAGCAACAAACTAAACGATCATCGTGCTAAGCTAACGGATGGGTCAATAGCAACAAACTAAACGATCATCGTGCTAAGCTAACGAATGGGTCAAGTCAATCACATCATTCTCTAATGATGTGATCCCGTTAATCAAATGACAACTCATGTCTATGGTTAGGAAACATAACCATCATTGATTCAACGAGCTAGTCAAGTAGAGGCATACTAGTGACACTTTGTTTGTCCATGTATTCACACATGTACTAAGTTTCCGGTTAATACAGTTCTAGCATGAATAATAAACATTTATCATGATATAAGGAAATATAAATAACAACTTTATTATTGCCTTTAGGGCATATTTCCTTCAGTAACAATGATGAAAGAAAGTTTGATGGGATGTTGCAGTCCGTGTACAGAATGCGTGTATTGGCAATCCTATCATGGGGAAGAACTATCCAGCCCTTGATGGAACCCCTGAAGTTGAGGATGCCCTCCTTCGCCTTCTCCGACTCCTCTTGGATACTCATCATCATCATCATCATCATCATCATCATTTTAGCATCTTCACCATCTGAATGTGAAAAAATGATGAACTCGTTGGATATGAATTCATCAAGCTCATCGTTTCCATAGCCATGATTCCACGGCTAATCCATTGGTGACCTACAAGTAATGACCAAAAGAATAAATAGATTGGCTAGGACATTTCATCAAACACGTAGAGCATGAGGTGAAAATATGTAGGAGACGTACGGGGGCGGCGTCCGATGGCGGCATGGTCGGCGGCGGTGTGGGTTGGGGAGTCCGGTGGCGAAGCCTTGGGTTGGGGATGGTGGCGGAGCACCGATAGCGGCGGAAGTCCGGTGGCGGCCGTGCGGAGAAGGGTGAATAGAGAAGAGGAGATAGCTTCTTGGACAAGGAGCGGGAGGCGGATATGAGTGAACTAGGGCGGGCCCTAGCGGTCAGTCTAACGCGATGATCATGTCCGGGAGTCCCTATATCCACCCCGGATTTGGGCTTGACATGGGGAGTGCCGATCAATCCGGGAGTTCGGGTCGGGTAAGGGGAGGCCGGTTGGGTGGCACTTTTTTTATCCGGGCACTGACCGGACAGTCCATCCGGGCGTTTGGGGCGGGTAAAGGAGGTCCAGTTGTAGATGCATGCTCTTACAAACTAAGGCTTGTGCATATTTCTAGGCCATTAATTTCACCAACTAAAAAAAAGTTGTATGTCACACAAAAAATGTGTGTGTGTGTGTGTGTGTGAACTCATGCCTTACAACATACTTCCCATATTCTAGTTTAAACTGTGTGTATCATAGCTTGCCACAGAACTAGTTAAGGGTCGCTAAACTTTTAACGGTTTAAAAGTTATCAAAAAATATGAAATAAATATGGGAGCATCTCTCTAATGTAATAAGATGATCCAACGGAGGGATTGTCAAAATATGCATCTATGTGTCCTCGGCAAAAATAATAAGCATTTCAGCTCACTGCGACATAAATATATACTGAACTATTTTTTTTTGTCCAGGACACATACAGTCGTATTTTTTTAATCTCTTCGTTGGATCATGTTATATATATAGTTCTTTTACCGCACCGCTGCTACTTGAAAGAGCGAGTGAAACTGTGAACCCCAGTCCATTTTCCTACATAAGAAACACATTCCAATATTGTTTACACCTTGTTTTTATTGTAAGGTATTACTTTTTACGAAAATATAAGAAATATTTCTTGTGCAAATTTCCGAGAATGAATGACTGTCATGGTATTCTGGGCCAAAAAAAATTGACATTATATAAAAGTTACTATTCATGCTTTTTACATGCAATTTTGTTCTCTTGGCTCTGGAGTCAATCGAAGTTATTCCATCGCGGAACTTTTAACATGAGTGTAATACCTGATTACCACTTGGCATGAGTGGTCAGCTATATCCAAAACGAAGAGTGTAATACCTGATCATGTTTGACTCCAAAAAGTTCTAGGATCTTTTAGAATTTTTGAATTTTTGAAATTATTTTTCTAACTCAGGTCCATTGGCACCTGAGACCCACTGATATTAGGCCTTTCCCATTATATAACCTCTTAGCACGTTATCATGGGAACTATAAAAGTTTAAGACACAACTAGACCAAGACATTGTTTCTTAGGGGTTGTAATCAGGCTAGCAACGTTTTTTGCCTATGGCGACGTGCAAGATTTGTATGTTAGCTAAGCTACAACCTCCCTCTCTTTCTTCATTTACTACGATGCCATCAGCAAAATATCAAAACTGTGCTACTCTAAGTAAAAACACATATGATTTATTATATTGATTATGTACAGTTGTAACAATATTTATTGAGTATAAGTAGAGTAGTTAAATGGAAAATGTTTTGAATATTGTACTAGGTCTTTTCGTATACATGATTGCACGTTGAGGTGGGTCGTCTTATCTCATTCATAATTGTATGATAAGGTGGTATTGCTTGCATGTTGAGATAAATGAGTTAGCGAGGAACTGAGGATAACCCTCTTAGGTATATATAGGATGTCGCGTAAAATGAACGTGAAATTCCACCTCTTGTTCGACCAATGGCCGGCCTTTGTTATATATTCTTAACAAGATTCGCAGAGCCATCATACTGTAACCATCCAAATTTAAATCTGAATGGACATCATGATATAGGTGTGATATATATGCTCGCTGCCCATGCCAAGGAAGAAGAAGAAGAAGAAGAAGCAGAATGACACATTGGCTACCAGAGACGTAGAATTAAGTAATTAAGCAGTGAGAAGGCTACCTGTTTGATCCTACATAGAAGTGCGTTTGCTTCTGCAGTTGCTCAACACTACTGCTAATGTGTGTTCTAGAAGAAGAATAGGGGGTATGAAATCCAATGCAGTCCTCTGATCCTACGCATGCATGGGACGTGCTGAACAATCACTCATCGATCGCTGATCACCGGTCTCTCCCATCTCCTGCCGTACGTACGTGTGCTGCAAATTACTTGAGCCAGCCAGCCACACGGTACTGCTGTTATAAATCCTCCTCACAAGACGATGACCCTGCACGTTCATATATTGTGGCGATCGATCAAGAGTGTACTTTTATCGGCGATGGGATCAAAGAGTGTACTTGATCGAGACTGTTGTGTGGCGACTGAGGCTAATAAACTGAGCTGGATCTGCACTTAACCATTTATCCCCAAATCTGCCAATTGCCACCTGCTTTTGAGCCCAATGAAGTGTAGTTATGTAGTTATGTTGACACGTATCAAGTACTGCCTGACTCAAGTATAGCCCGATGAGCTAAGTAAGGATTGATCCAATTCGGAATGAAAGTTATCAAGTACTGCACTTCACATACTTATTGCCAAATCTGCCAACTGTCACCTCCTTTTGAGCCCAATGAATTGGAGTTATGTTGACGCTAACTGAGAATAGTAGCAGGTATAGTACCAATGGACTGAGGCAGTATCACTATGATGGAGAGGGAAGGCGTCTATATATGGAGCCACAACCCTGCTAATTGAAGAATAAATCTAACTAGCAACATATAGAACACTACTGATAACAATGTCAATTATGTTCATCTCCACACTGCTCGTTCTACTTGTTCCAGTTTGCTTGTATCTCAGGGCTAGTTGTAGGTCAAAGAACCCACCAGTGCTTCCCACAAACTGGCCAATGCTGCACATGTTCCCTTCCTTCATAGCCAACCTCCACAACTTGTATGACTATTACACCCTGGTCCTCGCCAGATCAGGCCACAACTTCAGGGTGCATGGACCACCTGGGACCGGGATGCGCTTCTTCATCACATGCGACCCTGCGAACGCCCGGCACATCTTGACGACGAACCATGCCAACTTCCCCAAGGGCACAGAATTCGCCGATATCTTCGACATCATGGGTGGCAGCCTCTTCACCATTGATGGTGAGCCGTGCCGCCGACAACGCGCGAAAGCCAAGAGCATCCTCAGCAGCCCTAGGATCATTTCCAGTATGGCGGCCTACCTCTATGGAAAGGTGGAGAACAACCTCCTCCCATTGTTCACCCGGATGGCGATCACTGACACTTCATTCGACATGCATGAATTGATGTCGAGGCTTATGTTTGACCTGGCTGCTATGCCTCTCTTCGGTGTGGATCCTGGCCTCCTATCCTTAGACATGCCGCCCATGGACGCAGCGGTTGCCCTGGACACGGTGATGGAGGTGGGCTTTTTTAGGCTCATGATGCCAGCTTATTGCTGGAAGTCGATGAGGTGGCTAAACATCGGCCCTGAGAGTAAGCTTGACACGGCACGCATGGTGCTGCGAGAGATCATTGGGGAGATGATGCAAAAGAGGAAGATCACCACATGTCGTTTTGGACATGGCAAGGAACAAGAGAGTGTGGATATTATTTCTTCCTTCCTCGAAGACCCAGACTACACCAATGTTGACTTGCTCCGTGCGATTATCATTAGCTACATGCTCGCTGCGAGGGACACAATTGCAACAACCCTAACATGGATCTTCTACAACCTCGCCCAAAATCCAAACATCGTGTCAATCATCCGCGACGAACTTTCACCCATTGCATCACACAAAGTAGCATTAGGGGTGTCTACCCCGGTGATCTTTGAGCCAGACGAGACCAGATCTCTAGTATATTTGACAGCCACCTTGTACGAGACTCTTAGACTTTACCCACCGGCACCTGTTTTGCTCAAGAAGGTGGCCGTAGATGACATCATGCCGAGTGGCCATGAGGTGCATGCCGGTGACACCATTTTTGTTTCTGTCCATTCCATGGGGAGAATGGAGGGTGTGTGGGGTAAAGACTGCCTCGACTATAACCCACATAGGTGGCTCTCAGATGATGGCAACAACCTGAGATACATACCATCTCACAAGTTCTTGGCCTTCAACTCTGGCCCGAGGATGTGCCTCGGCAAGGACATTGCACTTATGCAAATGAAGACTGTCATTGCTACAGCTGTGTGGAACTTCGATGTGAAGGTGGTGGAAGGGCAAAGCATCCAGCCTAAGCCGTCCATTATACTGGAGATGAAAAATGGGCTCATTGTTAAGTTGAAGAAGCGAGAAATGTAATAGACTCTCGTTGTATGTAAATGTACTTGCCGACCAGTAGGACAGTTTTACACTGCCCATAACCACATTATAGTCGAATAATAAAGGCATGCATGCGTCAAAATTTGTATTTCTTTTACGAAAAACAACCAATGTACTACCATTTTTTACTCGTGTTGTATGAGACACGGTATAGAAGCATCGAGACATGGTGTTTCCTCCATATTGTATGCGACTATCTACATGTGACATGTTGCTGGTACTTGGAAGTGCCCCAACCAGCTCAAAGTTGCATGTACGGGTGCCTAGTAGAATAACGGAACCAATTGATCGGTGAAAGAACAGTCTTCCTTCAGATCTTGGCTGGTAACTAATACACGGAAAAGTATCTAGTGCTCCCAGGCCTAGGGTGCTCCCGGTGCTCCGATGCAAAAAACATTTTTTAAAATGTTCAAAAAATTCTGAAAAAAATGCAGCACTTATGTTATGTACAAAAATTTGTCATTTTTGTATCTCGAGCAATGTTTCGAATTTTGATTTGAAATTTTGTGACAAGAGACATCGATGTTCCGTCGATGTGCTGCATTTTTTTCAGAATTTTTTGAACATTTTAAAAATGTTTTTCGGACATTTGGCGCTCCGGGGCCACCCCAAGCCTGGGAGCACCCCAAGGTGTTGGAAGAATTGATTGCGATCGCTGTAAGCGTTAGACATCCTTGCTTGGGTATGTATAGTGAGGCCAAACATCTCTCTAAGCGCTCACCGTTTTTCTTTCTCTTTGTGTGAAGCGGGTCACGAAAGGAAAGAAACCGCTCAGGATCTACTTGACTCCATTTAAGGAATGATTTGGCAGTGGATAGCAATAGGAAACCTTGTCGCTGCCAATATGGTGTATTAGTCTCTTTCCAAGCGTAGCATAGCAGTCACAGAGTTGCTGTTTTGAATCAGAGTCGATCCGAAAGTTTTGATTTGTGGTGTTTCAGTTGGAGAACATTTTGTTGAAATCGGACGGCAGGGTAAAGAAACACACAGGGTTGCATGACCATGATGATAGCAGCTTCCTCTATTTATCCCTGGTGATAAAACTGATACAGTTGTGGACAATGCTCCTTGAAAATCATAATGCCTATTAGGGGAACAAACAAACGAGTATGTTGCAACTTTTCTTAAAAGAAACTACACTAATCTACTTCGAGGTAACGGCACAACATAAACGTGTTCAGCAGTAACGCTGGAAATTTGAATGGCCTTTCAAGCAACAGTTGCTACAACAATAATCTTACTACTCCCTCCGTCCCATAATATAAGAACGTTTTTGCCACTTGTGTAGTGTCAAAAACATTCTTATATTATGGGACGGAGGAAGTAGTAATTAACAACTTATGTTTGTTCAGTAGAAAGAAAAAAAGAAATTCAGCACTGTGCTACCCTTTCCCTTTCTCGCTTCATGAACCTCTATTCGGACCGACTGTTGTGTTTCTATTATGCCTTACAACATACTTCCCATATTCTAGTTTAAACTGTGTGTATCATAGCTTGCCACAGAACTAGTTAAGGGTCGCTAAACTTTTAACGGTTTAAAAGTTATCAAAAAATATGAAATAAATATGGGAGCATCTCTCTAATGTAATAAGATGATCCAACGGAGGGATTGTCAAAATATGCATCTATGTGTCCTCGGCAAAAATAATAAGCATTTCAGCTCACTGCGACATAAATATATACTGAACTATTTTTTTTTGTCCAGGACACATACAGTCGTATTTTTTTAATCTCTTCGTTGGATCATGTTATATATATAGTTCTTTTACCGCACCGCTGCTACTTGAAAGAGCGAGTGAAACTGTGAACCCCAGTCCATTTTCCTACATAAGAAACACATTCCAATATTGTTTACACCTTGTTTTTATTGTAAGGTATTACTTTTTACGAAAATATAAGAAATATTTCTTGTGCAAATTTCCGAGAATGAATGACTGTCATGGTATTCTGGGCCAAAAAAAATTGACATTATATAAAAGTTACTATTCATGCTTTTTACATGCAATTTTGTTCTCTTGGCTCTGGAGTCAATCGAAGTTATTCCATCGCGGAACTTTTAACATGAGTGTAATACCTGATTACCACTTGGCATGAGTGGTCAGCTATATCCAAAACGAAGAGTGTAATACCTGATCATGTTTGACTCCAAAAAGTTCTAGGATCTTTTAGAATTTTTGAATTTTTGAAATTATTTTTCTAACTCAGGTCCATTGGCACCTGAGACCCACTGATATTAGGCCTTTCCCATTATATAACCTCTTAGCACGTTATCATGGGAACTATAAAAGTTTAAGACACAACTAGACCAAGACATTGTTTCTTAGGGGTTGTAATCAGGCTAGCAACGTTTTTTGCCTATGGCGACGTGCAAGATTTGTATGTTAGCTAAGCTACAACCTCCCTCTCTTTCTTCATTTACTACGATGCCATCAGCAAAATATCAAAACTGTGCTACTCTAAGTAAAAACACATATGATTTATTATATTGATTATGTACAGTTGTAACAATATTTATTGAGTATAAGTAGAGTAGTTAAATGGAAAATGTTTTGAATATTGTACTAGGTCTTTTCGTATACATGATTGCACGTTGAGGTGGGTCGTCTTATCTCATTCATAATTGTATGATAAGGTGGTATTGCTTGCATGTTGAGATAAATGAGTTAGCGAGGAACTGAGGATAACCCTCTTAGGTATATATAGGATGTCGCGTAAAATGAACGTGAAATTCCACCTCTTGTTCGACCAATGGCCGGCCTTTGTTATATATTCTTAACAAGATTCGCAGAGCCATCATACTGTAACCATCCAAATTTAAATCTGAATGGACATCATGATATAGGTGTGATATATATGCTCGCTGCCCATGCCAAGGAAGAAGAAGAAGAAGAAGAAGCAGAATGACACATTGGCTACCAGAGACGTAGAATTAAGTAATTAAGCAGTGAGAAGGCTACCTGTTTGATCCTACATAGAAGTGCGTTTGCTTCTGCAGTTGCTCAACACTACTGCTAATGTGTGTTCTAGAAGAAGAATAGGGGGTATGAAATCCAATGCAGTCCTCTGATCCTACGCATGCATGGGACGTGCTGAACAATCACTCATCGATCGCTGATCACCGGTCTCTCCCATCTCCTGCCGTACGTACGTGTGCTGCAAATTACTTGAGCCAGCCAGCCACACGGTACTGCTGTTATAAATCCTCCTCACAAGACGATGACCCTGCACGTTCATATATTGTGGCGATCGATCAAGAGTGTACTTTTATCGGCGATGGGATCAAAGAGTGTACTTGATCGAGACTGTTGTGTGGCGACTGAGGCTAATAAACTGAGCTGGATCTGCACTTAACCATTTATCCCCAAATCTGCCAATTGCCACCTGCTTTTGAGCCCAATGAAGTGTAGTTATGTAGTTATGTTGACACGTATCAAGTACTGCCTGACTCAAGTATAGCCCGATGAGCTAAGTAAGGATTGATCCAATTCGGAATGAAAGTTATCAAGTACTGCACTTCACATACTTATTGCCAAATCTGCCAACTGTCACCTCCTTTTGAGCCCAATGAATTGGAGTTATGTTGACGCTAACTGAGAATAGTAGCAGGTATAGTACCAATGGACTGAGGCAGTATCACTATGATGGAGAGGGAAGGCGTCTATATATGGAGCCACAACCCTGCTAATTGAAGAATAAATCTAACTAGCAACATATAGAACACTACTGATAACAATGTCAATTATGTTCATCTCCACACTGCTCGTTCTACTTGTTCCAGTTTGCTTGTATCTCAGGGCTAGTTGTAGGTCAAAGAACCCACCAGTGCTTCCCACAAACTGGCCAATGCTGCACATGTTCCCTTCCTTCATAGCCAACCTCCACAACTTGTATGACTATTACACCCTGGTCCTCGCCAGATCAGGCCACAACTTCAGGGTGCATGGACCACCTGGGACCGGGATGCGCTTCTTCATCACATGCGACCCTGCGAACGCCCGGCACATCTTGACGACGAACCATGCCAACTTCCCCAAGGGCACAGAATTCGCCGATATCTTCGACATCATGGGTGGCAGCCTCTTCACCATTGATGGTGAGCCGTGCCGCCGACAACGCGCGAAAGCCAAGAGCATCCTCAGCAGCCCTAGGATCATTTCCAGTATGGCGGCCTACCTCTATGGAAAGGTGGAGAACAACCTCCTCCCATTGTTCACCCGGATGGCGATCACTGACACTTCATTCGACATGCATGAATTGATGTCGAGGCTTATGTTTGACCTGGCTGCTATGCCTCTCTTCGGTGTGGATCCTGGCCTCCTATCCTTAGACATGCCGCCCATGGACGCAGCGGTTGCCCTGGACACGGTGATGGAGGTGGGCTTTTTTAGGCTCATGATGCCAGCTTATTGCTGGAAGTCGATGAGGTGGCTAAACATCGGCCCTGAGAGTAAGCTTGACACGGCACGCATGGTGCTGCGAGAGATCATTGGGGAGATGATGCAAAAGAGGAAGATCACCACATGTCGTTTTGGACATGGCAAGGAACAAGAGAGTGTGGATATTATTTCTTCCTTCCTCGAAGACCCAGACTACACCAATGTTGACTTGCTCCGTGCGATTATCATTAGCTACATGCTCGCTGCGAGGGACACAATTGCAACAACCCTAACATGGATCTTCTACAACCTCGCCCAAAATCCAAACATCGTGTCAATCATCCGCGACGAACTTTCACCCATTGCATCACACAAAGTAGCATTAGGGGTGTCTACCCCGGTGATCTTTGAGCCAGACGAGACCAGATCTCTAGTATATTTGACAGCCACCTTGTACGAGACTCTTAGACTTTACCCACCGGCACCTGTTTTGCTCAAGAAGGTGGCCGTAGATGACATCATGCCGAGTGGCCATGAGGTGCATGCCGGTGACACCATTTTTGTTTCTGTCCATTCCATGGGGAGAATGGAGGGTGTGTGGGGTAAAGACTGCCTCGACTATAACCCACATAGGTGGCTCTCAGATGATGGCAACAACCTGAGATACATACCATCTCACAAGTTCTTGGCCTTCAACTCTGGCCCGAGGATGTGCCTCGGCAAGGACATTGCACTTATGCAAATGAAGACTGTCATTGCTACAGCTGTGTGGAACTTCGATGTGAAGGTGGTGGAAGGGCAAAGCATCCAGCCTAAGCCGTCCATTATACTGGAGATGAAAAATGGGCTCATTGTTAAGTTGAAGAAGCGAGAAATGTAATAGACTCTCGTTGTATGTAAATGTACTTGCCGACCAGTAGGACAGTTTTACACTGCCCATAACCACATTATAGTCGAATAATAAAGGCATGCATGCGTCAAAATTTGTATTTCTTTTACGAAAAACAACCAATGTACTACCATTTTTTACTCGTGTTGTATGAGACACGGTATAGAAGCATCGAGACATGGTGTTTCCTCCATATTGTATGCGACTATCTACATGTGACATGTTGCTGGTACTTGGAAGTGCCCCAACCAGCTCAAAGTTGCATGTACGGGTGCCTAGTAGAATAACGGAACCAATTGATCGGTGAAAGAACAGTCTTCCTTCAGATCTTGGCTGGTAACTAATACACGGAAAAGTATCTAGTGCTCCCAGGCCTAGGGTGCTCCCGGTGCTCCGATGCAAAAAACATTTTTTAAAATGTTCTAAAAATTCTGAAAAAAATGCAGCACTTATGTTATGTACAAAAATTTGTCATTTTTGTATCTCGAGCAATGTTTCGAATTTTGATTTGAAATTTTGTGACAAGAGACATCGATGTTCCGTCGATGTGCTGCATTTTTTTCAGAATTTTTTGAACATTTTAAAAATGTTTTTCGGACATTTGGAGCACCGGGAGCACCCCAAGCCTGGGAGCACCCCAAGGTGTTGGAAGAATTGATTGCGATCGCTGTAAGCGTTAGACATCCTTGCTTGGGTATGTATAGTGAGGCCAAACATCTCTCTAAGCGCTCACCGTTTTTCTTTCTCTTTGTGTGAAGCGGGTCACGAAAGGAAAGAAACCGCTCAGGATCTACTTGACTCCATTTAAGGAATGATTTGGCAGTGGATAGCAATAGGAAACCTTGTCGCTGCCAATATGGTGTATTAGTCTCTTTCCAAGCGTAGCATAGCAGTCACAGAGTTGCTGTTTTGAATCAGAGTCGATCCGAAAGTTTTGATTTGTGGTGTTTCAGTTGGAGAACATTTTGTTGAAATCGGACGGCAGGGTAAAGAAACACACAGGGTTGCATGACCATGATGATAGCAGCTTCCTCTATTTATCCCTGGTGATAAAACTGATACAGTTGTGGACAATGCTCCTTGAAAATCATAATGCCTATTAGGGGAACAAACAAACGAGTATGTTGCAACTTTTCTTAAAAGAAACTACACTAATCTACTTCGAGGTAACGGCACAACATAAACGTGTTCAGCAGTAACGCTGGAAATTTGAATGGCCTTTCAAGCAACAGCAGGAACGCTGGAAATTTGAATGGCCTTTCAAGCAACAGTTGCTACAACAATAATCTTACTACTCCCTCCGTCCCATAATATAAGAACGTTTTTGCCACTTGTGTAGTGTCAAAAACATTCTTATATTATGGGACGGAGGAAGTAGTAATTAACAACTTATGTTTGTTCAGTAGAAAGAAAAAAAGAAATTCAGCACTGTGCTACCTTCACTCTACCTGCGCTTAGGACATCAATTTTTTGGCAGTAAATTTTCAGAATTCACATTCACAATTGATAGGATACCTTTCTAGAGATTGTACAAAGAGCAACTTATCATTAAGAGCGTTTGGTTGAACTGCTATGTAGGTCTATTGAACTTGCTATATATTGAAGAAAAAACTAGATAAATGCAGTCGCCGAGATGCTCGCTAGACCAGCTTGCCGAGCAAAAACTAGATGACACAACAAAAACTGGGCCAGGATGCATCGCAGTACCACACCAAAGGATTTTTTAAGTTTCACTCTTCCTGATTTCAAATCGATTCAGCCGAGGATATTATTTTCCACAAGCAAAAAACTAAGGTTCAGCTCCCACATGGGTCTGGGGTTTCTTGGGTTTCAGACACAAATCACAGAACCGAATGCACATATAGAAGGTACATCGTGAATCTACGGCGTCAACGCGCTGGAGCTACTTGTCCTCAGTGATGAGCAGCTGCTTCCTCCTTGGGCTTGGTCATCTGGACAGCCGGAAAAAAAAAGCATGCAACTGTAAGAAGATGGTTTGATGGTAACAAGGGAAAAGAATTGCAAAGATCTTCGATTTAGACACCGATTCAGTGTAGAGAAAAGCATATGTACATAATAATCCAGCAGACAGGAAAAGATAACCAACGTACACTAAGCAGTTCAATGGATCTGCTAAATGTAAATAAGATAGGGGGTGAGAAAACAAGATGAACATTATTATCTCTAACAAGCCTGCTATGAAGACAGAACATTGCTACACGTACGACACTACAATCGAACAGAGCCTAACATCACGCATGCTGAGTGGAGCAGCATCGTTGGTTTACTGGTCGTATTAAAATCGGATCCTAGACTGTCATATGTGAAGTAGTTTTCTTAATGACTGCTGAAGCAGAAAACAAGATGTTTATGATTCAGCAGTGATACTCAGATATTTGCAGGTATGGTTTCATTTATACAGCAGTTGGATTGTTCTATAGTATCAACTGTGTCCAATCAATCTCGAAATGCCACCGAGCAGAGCATAGAAAGAAAAGTCCCTAAATCTATACAGATCATGGTACAAGCTTGCCTGAGCAAGATGTATCTCGAGCAACTTAAATTACTTATAAATACAAGACATACGCCATGAGTGATACAACCTACTACGTCCGTACCATAATATACGGATCATTTTACAAGCTAAAAAAACTTGCAAAACGATCTTATATTATGGGACAGAGGGAGTACAAAGGGGTCGGAGGCTGTCTCGAGAAAGTATCTAGTGCTCCCAGGTCTAGGGTGCTCCCGGTGCTCCGATGCGAAAAACATTTTTTAAAATGTTCAAAAAAATCTGAAAAAAATGCAGCACATCGACGGAACATCGATGTCTCTTGTCACAAAATTTCAAATCAAAATTCGAAACATTGCTCGAGATACAAAAATGACAAATTTGACATCAATGTGATAAAATTCTGAAAAAAATGCAGCACTTATGTTATGTACAAAAATTTGTCATTTTTGTATCTCGAGCAATGTTTCGAATTTTGATTTGAAATTTTGTGACAAGAGACATCGATGTTCCGTCGATGTGCTGCATTTTTTTCAGAATTTTTTGAACATTTTAAAAATGTTTTTCGGACATTTGGAGCACCGGGAGCACCCCAAGCCTGGGAGCACTAGATACTTTCCCACTGATACACAACTTGCCAGCATCTAGACCTCACCGGTATACTCCAGTTCAACATCATAGCGGTTATGCTCGCTATACTTGGTGAACACGCTAAAGTGACTGGACAAACTAGTGGTGTAATTCATCATTTAGTAGTAGATAGTTTATCCATTCTACAGTATGTGAATGACACAATTTTCTTTGAGGATAAAGCAAGAAACCTCAAGCTCATTCTATGCTTTGCCTTTGAGGATCTTTCGAGTCTTAAAATTTCTATAAGAGTGAACTTTTCTGCTTCGAAGAGGCCACAGACTCGCGTTCAAGTACGCGAAGATCTTAATTGAACCGGAAGAAACAATTCCATTACTTTATTTTCTTCCTGATCACAAACTGTTTTATGGTCTTCCTAGGAAGCATGTAGCCTTGCGTGCTCTTTAAATCATGCAATTCCTAGAGAATAAGCACTTCATCGAACCTTATGTTGTGATCCACCAATGGCAAATATATTTTTACAAGACTAATATCTTTCATTGGAATTCGGCTTACATTTTCATGCAAAATATCCTCTTTCATGTATATACCTTTATCATAACATTTATGGTGTATATAAAAATATATCATTTGTAGTAGCATAGTATGAAAAACTTGGTTTATTATTCAAACAGTTTTGACACACTAAATATGCTGCCCTCGCACGAGGGCCACCCTGCTAGTTGAAGTAAAAAATGAAATATAACAAAACAGTGAATAGCGAACAAGCTGATAACTAAAACCCAAAATATTTAAAAGCTAAAGGATGAAATAAAATAACAAGAGAAGATATGGAAAAATAAATAAAGTATACAAAAGGGCGGAATAGATGTGCAGATCATGCTTTTAGTGCACCAGTGCACATCATGTGCTCATCTGGCTTAATAAATCAAATATTTTGAATATTAAATTGTGCTGATCGATGCGATCTCATCCGGCATCCAGCTCGCAATTAAGAAAAGGCAACGAATTTGCCTCGTGTTATTTTTCTAAGGCATTTATTTCCTCGTGCTCGGCACTTTGTCCTTTTGATTAACAAAAAATTGCCATAAAGCTATCCTCAACCACTGCATTTGGAATAATGGAAGTTGTATCATTCAACCACACACTGTACTGTTTAGTGAATGGAATGGAATTTTTCATATAAGTTCGTACCTAAACCAATACACCGTTGTTTTGCATACATCTCCTCACGTGTAGTAGGTAAGTTTGATTTCCAGATCCCAACCAATCCCATGTCCTGTGCTGCATATCTGATCCATAAATACGGATGATCCGTGTATAAACTGAATGTCAACTGACTGATTAGTACTAAACTTGCCGGCTGGTTACTAGCTAGCTCCCAGCTGCATGACATGGAGGTAACAATTTCAAGCATTTCTTTCGTTTCCCTAGCCCTAGTACTCCTCCTTTGGTTTTTTCATCCCAAGCCCAACAAGCATTTGCGGCCTCCCGGGCCATCGACCCTACCGATCATCGGCAGCCTCCACCACGTATTCGGCATCCTCCCACACCGCATCATGGCGGAGCTATCTCGCCGGCACGGCCCACTGATGTTCCTCAAACTCGGCGAGGTGCCCACCCTGGTGGTCTCGAGCGCGGAGATGGCGGAGGTGGTGATGAAGAGCAAGGACCTCATGTTCGCCTCGCGGCCGCGCAGCGTGACACTGGACGTCATAGGTTATGGCAGCGGCATAGGCATCATCTTTGCCCCCTATGGCGACCGCTGGCACCAGGCCCGCAAGGTCTGCACCATGGAGCTCCTGAGCGCGAAGCAGGTTATTAATTTGCATACACCATCTCTTTGGGGGAAAATGCCAGCACCTAACTAGTTTGCAATAAAGCATGAGTGTTGATAGATAGAAGTGGACAATATGTTTCTAACACAGGTGAAGCGTATGGAAGGCATCAGGTCCAAGGAGGTCAGCAACCTCCTTAGTTCCATCACCACCTCGATTGGCACAACTGTCAACCTCACGGAGAAGTTGTCGGCACTGATGAACGATGTCATTGCGCGGGCGGTGTTCGGAGGCAAGTGCGCACAGCAAGGCGAGTACCTCCGGGAATTGGAAAAGGTCACCGCATTGGTGGGAGGCTTCTCGCTCGTAGACCTATTCCCGTCGTCGCAGCTGGTGCGGCTGCTGAGCTCCGGGGAGCGACAGATGAGGAGGAGCTATGGACGAATCCAGCGCATCATCTCCGACATCATTGAGCAACGCAAGGAGATGCGCGCTGCAGTCAGCTCCAACGACGAGGAGGACTTGCTGGACGTGCTGCTCAGGCTGCACAAGGAGGACTCCTTGCCATATCCTCTAACTTTAGAGGCAATAGGCGTCATCATATTTGTGAGTATTGTTTGCCATGTCCTCTCCTCACTTGTTGGAAATATTACGTTTTATCTATAGTTTTTCATTATTGAAGCTAAATATGTACGTGAGTATAACCTACAACAATTGTTCGCAGGACTTGTTCGCGGGTGGCACCGAGACCTCTGGAATAACATTGGAGTGGGCTATGTCAGAGCTCTTGAAAAATCCCGAAAATATGAGAAAGGTGCAACTAGAGGTTCGACAAGTGGTAGGTGGGCAACAATCTGTCATAAATAACAATGACCTTCATGACCTCCACTACATGAGAATGGTGATCAAGGAGGTCTTGAGGTTGCATCCTCCCGCTCCTCTACTCCCCCGAAGGGCAAGAGAAGACTGCGAAATCATGGGATATAAAATTCCTGAGGGCACCAATGTGCAAGTTAATATATTCGCGATTTGTCGGGATTGCAGATATTGGGATGCCCCTGAAGCATTTGAGCCAGAGAGGTTCAAAGAGATAAGCATAGATCACAAGGGGACACATTTTGAGTTCACACCTTTCGGGGCTGGGAGACGGCAGTGTCCTGGAATGTTGTTCGGCACATCAACCGTGGAGATCGCATTAGCAAACCTTCTGCACCATTTTGACTGGGTGATCCCTGATGGGCCTAATCCGGGGTCGTTGGACATGTCTGAGAAGTTCGGGATCAATGTACGTAGAAAGTTTGATTTAGAGCTTAGAGCAATCCCATATGTGCACTCCAAAGCTGCGTAGATCTATGGACATGTGGACACATGGAAGAATTGGCTCGCTCATAGGCTCCCTCCTCTAGTTGCCCTCTCTGCTCTCTCGGCCAACCTTCTCTTGATTACCTTGGTCCTCTTCTTTGTAATGCACATCCGTCTTTGGGCCCCTTTCAGTGAAAATCCATGTGGGGAACCTCTCCCCCAGGTGAATATTCGAATAAAAAATTTGTCTCACGTTGAACTTCTATACAGTCAAGCAAGACAAGCTCACTCAAATACTTGTGTGACATTGACTTTATGCATGGGCCTTTACACACGTTGAAATGAAATTATTTCACCTTTTAACTTATCCGTGCTACTATTCCTCAGGCAATAGAAAAAAATTGTGATCAGTCGATTTCAGATAGAGGAAACAACATGAGAGACATAAGCAAGAGGGGAGTAGCACGAGACCGAAGACGGAGGCGGCGCGACGAATCACAGCAAGGCCAAGATAGGAGCGAATCAAAGCTGGGACAATGCAGTTGGTCGTGGCATCGCATGCGGTGTTGAGTCCGAGGTATAACAGAGGCCCAAACGGGGATGGGGATGACGCGGGCAACCGAGGCATCGTCGGCGAGGGCTTGGGAAAAAGCTCGCCAGAGGCGAAGTATGGCCAAGAAATCCCATTGGTTGAGAGAGATCGTTGGGTCCATTCATCTGATCGTTGCATCGGCCAAGAAACACGAGGAGGAAGACATCCAGCGGTTCATTTCTGATCCAAAGGTTGGGAAAATTCAGTTATTTATCCTAAAAGGCATGCATATTATAGCTTGAAAGCGGGAGAAAAACGTGGAATGAGTACGATCATTGTACGATGTCCAATCCTGCGTTGTGGACGGCTTGGGAAATCCAGCGCTGTGCTACCTTCAATCCTACCTATGCGTAGGATGCATTGTGCTCCGATCTTGGTATGATGCTGGTGGAAATGGTGTCGTATTAAAATCACAAGGATTTTATCGTACTCACAGCGCTGCTCTAATACTCCAACCATTCATCTGAATAAGGCGCACGCCCATGTCAAAATTCAACTACAGTATATATTTTTATGACTTATAAAAAGTTATACCTCCAAAAACTTCTTTTGAAATACAGTACAATGGTATAATTTTTGTCACATATAATCCACATTTGATTGGTCTAATTTATAATCAAGGTTCCATTTTGAGATGTGTGGATCATAAATAATCTGCCTATGTTCATATGTTGTGCATTTAACTTAAGGCCATTATGTACTCATATGTAATTGAAGGCCATCATGTATACTTTCACGTTTCAAAGGAATTTCTGTGTTTTTGCTATACGCTGCCCTGGAGAACGCTATTGCATCTTTTTTGCTTTTGTTTTCTGTACTTTGTCATTGTGATATTATTGTGTTTCCTTTATTTGATCTTATGTTGTTTGATAGTTATAAGGCCTGTATAGTGAGCATTGGAGGACATCTTTTTAACACAGCAAATCACCAACCTATTGTTTGTGGGCGCGCGCCAAGGCACGCCTCCTGCACTAGTATATATCATTTTTTAACAAATTAAATTTGTTTGTTTTACACGCATAACAGAGCCAGCACAAAATATATCATTGTTGTGTAAAACAAAGCCAGCACAAACATATATGTGTAAAACAAAACAAAGCCCTCGTGCGTCATTTCCCTCCACATATATCCCTTAGAAAAGAAAAAAAGAAAAGAGGGGTTGCCCGGGTCCCGCTCAACATGCAAGCCCACGAGAGCGCTACGTACTAGTGGACCAAACAAAGACAGCACCAATTTTATCATTGTTCAACGCATGACTGAACCAGCATGGGCGACACGCCTATCATGTTCGGCGCCCGCCAACCATGAGAATGTTAGGCGGGTGGTAGCAAGGAAGGCGAATTGTACTGCTAATATGGGTTGCACAAGTCCCGGTTACCGAGAATGGAGAAGTTGATCTTGCGGCACACACAAATGACACAGAGAGAGTGATTTCGTTATGCCTTCGCCAACCATGATCCAAGCTCGGATGTCGATTCCTCTGTGGTTGGGGGCTAAGTAGTGGTGACGCAGCCTTCCTCCTCCATGGGCTGGAACATGTAATTGACCCACTGTAGCCTAGTGAACTTGTGGTAGGGCCTCCTGACCCTATGAGGCATGTCAGTCTGAGTGAGTGAGCGCCTCTCCTCGTCTACCGGTTGGGTAGTCATGGTAGGGTCGCTAACACCCTTCCCTCCTTGAGAATTTACTTGTCTCCAAGTCGGGGCTGTAGGAAAACATCAATGTACATCTTCTAGATCCTCTCAAGTGTCAGGTAACATGGTTGATTCAGGCCACTTGATCAAACCTTGTTTGTGCATCTTGCATGCTCCCAGGCGCCATCGTCATTCCAAGGCTGCAATTGGTGCTCTAAATTCATTAGAAACAGTAGGCGACTATGAGGAAACACGCTCGCACCTGGGGTTAAGAAGCACCATAATTGGGATATGTGGAACACTGAGAATACCGTCAAGCCTTCAGGTAATTGGAGACAATAAGCCACTTCGTTGATTCGAGCCACAATGGAGAGGTCTAAAGTATTTGAATGATAATTCTGGTTGGCTCATGTTGCCACTAAAGTCAGGATGTAAGGTTTTCGTTTAAAGAAAACCATACCCACCCACC
>NW_024117315.1:0-25145 GCF_003073215.2 Triticum urartu | reverse complement strand
TGTTATAGAACTGAAGGTGCCTACACTAAATTTCTCCAGGATTTCTAAAGAACGCAAAAATAAGAAAATATTTGCCCTAAGATTTCTCCAAGAGATGCATACCAGGACAAAAATTAATATATAGATGTATGTAAAATGGATCAACTGCCATATAGGAGGGTCCAGGTACATGCTCATGTAAGGCGACGGATGGACGCGATAGTAACCCTAGTTGTGGTCGCGCTCGCTCTTAATGAGAGGAAGAAGAAATCAGATCGGGGCTAGCGAGTCGATGAGGTAGGGAAGAGAGCTGGCGGGTCCACTCGTCGATGAGTATTTGTTTGAGAGAGGAGGCGAGGAAGCGACACACGAACATGCGAATCGACGTACCACAACCTACCATCACAACCGCACTCCCCTTTAATAGTAAAGATAGTAGGAATAACAATAGTTTCTTCCTTCAGAGGTTCATGAGCTTGATGGGCTCCATCAGCTCATCTACAAGCGAAGGATTTCTATTGCTGTTTCTTTAAAGACTGTTGGCTAATATCCTTTATTTTCATACCGTGGGATGGTACGTCCAATCGGTACAATGATTGTTGGATTTGATGGAACTGCGAGTGGCCTTTTGACATATTTTAGTGTCATTAAGCAGTACTTAGGTCTATGCCTAACAATTCCGTTCTTTTTCTAGGGTCTGGTCTTGGTACTATGTTGATAGCAAGGGTGCAAGGCTCAAGGGAAGCAGCTGGTTCTGTAGTTCTTTGTATGCTTATGGTATCTTGGATGAGGGGTATGTTTTTTTATACATCTATATGTTGCTTTGCTCATAGTTCATATTATCTTGAAGTTGCATCCCTTATGTTTGTGCTTTACATTTCAGTTACAAATTCAACCTGTCAGTTGAGGAAGCTGCTGAGTTAGCATGGCGGGCTTTTATCACAAAATATTCTGCGACAGAGCTAGTGGTGGCTGTGTTCCTGGTGGTATGCATTCTGTTTCTTAGTTTCTATCCTGATATTTGTTTTGTTCACTCAATAAGCACGATACAACATGCATGCAGATTTGTTAAACACCTTGCCATTTATATCTTTCTTTTGAAATCACATACACAACTGTTTATTTGAGTTACTTATTGGCGAAGTTCAGAGATTTTTTTTCCCGTCGTGTAATGCACACCCCTAGGTTGGGAATAGAGATTACCGTCAAGACGATGGTGATAAATTAACCCAAACCAAACATACATTGTTGTAGAGTATAGAAGGTGCTGTACAGTATAGACATGGGTCTAGACATCTAGACAAACCTACCTAGAATTTCTAAAACAATATAATTATAATGGTACATGTAAATTACATGCGTAGATTTATTCTTTTTGTATCGGCTTTCATGTTAGTAGATTCTAAAAAATATGGTGTGATGTATAAATAATTATGGTCAAAGCTACATTTCTGGAATTGGCAAACATTTTCCGAATCGCAAACATATTTTTTGAATTTGTGAACATTTATTTAATTCGCAAACTCTTTTTTTCAAATTTGCCTTGGATGTTAGTAGATTCTAAGGATATGGTGTGATGTACCCCCTCCGTCCTAAAATTCTTGTCGTAGATTTGTCTAGATACAGATGTATCTAACACTAAAATGTGACTAGATACATCTGTATGTAGATAAATCTAAGACAAGAATTTTGGGACGGAGGGAGTATAAAGAATTATGGTCAATGCTGTGTTTAGTGTTTGGGCCATTATTATTTGGAAGCAGGGTAAGAAAAGAAGATTATCATTTGGGCTTGATAGAGTATGATTATATCCGACTCGGTCGTGTCTGCATCAAACGCGTGTCCCACTTTGGAGAAGAATACACCAACCATTTTGGTAGCGGGCCTATAACTCATCTCAACAATTCTGTTTAGGTCTCATTCCGCTAATACGCTAGGCATCATCTCCTTTCCCGTATTTCTCTTAGTCTCACTCCCAAACACTTCACAATCCAACTGAGGGAATGCCAACATCCATGGTGGCATTATCCCATTCGGCCGTTCATGCCACTTGAGAGGATGGAGGCTCTAGCAACATCATGTGAGAGGCATCGATGCTAGTTATTTTGCCACCATCCTGGCCACGACAACAATGCCACAGAGCATATAGTGGAGGGTAGAGTAGGAAAGTGGTGCGACGGCGCCGCGGGAAGAGGTGTCTTCTTCCGGGCAAGTGTTAGGCAGATAGACAAGACTCCCAACAAAATGTCGATAAAGCGTCAGATTAGACAATGGATCAACATCAGTAGCACATATAGTGGAGGGTAGAGTAGGAAAGTGGAGCGACGGCGCCGCGGGAAGAGGTGCACTCGAACGGGGGGCACTACAGTCTGTTTCTTCTTCCGGGCGAGTGTCAGGCAGATAGAAAAGACTCCCAACAAAATGTCGATAAAGTCTTAGATTAGACAATGAATCAACATCAGTAGAAGGAGGTGAACATTGAGTTCTATGGGAGTCTCAACAATGCGCTCATCGGTAAGAGCAGCACGAGTAAGATCCTGGATTATTATTTTTGAGCAAGAAGGGACCTCAATCCCAAGAAAGTAGCAGAGAGAGCCAAGATAAGACATAAGAAACTGCATAACATGCCTTCACAAAGGCAATATACTCACGGTTTGCGTCGGTGATGATCATGTCATCAACATGAAAAAGAGTCCTACCAAGAGCAGAAAGGAGGGCAAACAACGTCGGATCTTGAGCACTCGCTGAAAACCAGCAACATCCACCATAGAGGCAAAACGTTCAAACCAGGCACGAGAGGCTTGCTTAAAATCATAGAGAGAGCGATGAAGACGACTAAGCATGTCGTAAGGAGTAGAATACCCAGGTGGTGGTTGTATGTAAACCTCCTCACGCAACTCACTATTAAGAAAGGAATTCTTAACATCAAGCCTATACACGAACCAGTGGCGAACAGAGGCCACAAGCATACGGTTTTGCAGGAGCAAAAGTCTCATCGTAATCAGGACCATGCTCGTGCTGAAAGCCATGACCCACAAGACAAATTTTTCTAATGCTCAAGAGAACCATCAGAGTGAGTCCTAACCTTGTAGTCCCACCAAGTGATGGGACGATCACGAGGAGGAACATAAACAATATCCCACGTGCTGATGCACTCAAGAGCAGCAACCTCCTGTGTCATCACAAGGTGCCATTTGGTATGGACAACATCACAACAAGTCGGCTCAAGCACAGCAACGCCAACGCTTGGAAGACCAAGGCGGTCAACAGGCCGAAGCGGACGAGGACGCAAGCCATAAGTAGGTTGAGACGGGGAAGATGGCACATCAGTAGACGCATCGACAACATGCAGACGACCTATATAGAAGTTAGGAAAAAAATTGGAAGAATACGAGCTGGAATCATCGGGGGATAAACTGAGGTGATGAAGACAAGGAAGCCACCGGTTATGAAGGTGTAGAATCATGTGAAATAATCAGAGAAGCATAAGCAGTACAACTACTGGATCAGGGCTCAATAGGAGTGGTAGGAATGTCAGGAAAATTGTGGGAAGAGATATACTCCACTTAAAAGGCCAAAGAAGATGGACGCGGGTCATATCCTAAGAAATAGGCATCCGACGACCAACATGATCCCAACAACGATATTCCTTATGCTCATCGTTGTATCTTAAGAGGACACACTCAACAGACCGAGAAGTCAGTTTGGTGCGTTCACGAGGGGCAAGAAGGACCTAGCAATCACAAACAAAAAATTGAAGCGCCGAATAACCAATCAAATAGACGATCGAAAGAAGCATCACCCTGCAGAGCAGTGGATTGCTCCAGGTTGTTGAGATAGATGGAAGTGGAGACAGACTCGGCCCAAAAGTGCAGTGAAACAGAGGTGGTGACCATCAATGGAGGAGCCGTCTCAAGAAGGTGACGACGCTTGCGCTCAGCCACACCATTTTGAGCATGAGTACCAGAATAAGAGAACCAAAGTCTGCCCAGCAAGGATTCCACACAACAGCTTGGAGATACTCTCCACTAGAGTTACCATAGAACACATGAATAGGCGTAGAGAATTGAGTGTGGACCATGGCAGCAAAAGGCTTATAGATAAGACCTTACTACGAGAAGAAATAAAGTATATCCAGGTGTGTCGAGAGAAGTCACTAGCGGAGGCAAAGGGAGATGATCCCTCGAGATCAAAGTAACAAAGTCTAAAGGATGCTGAGACACTGTCTCGCCATGAGTATAAGGTAACTGGACCATGTATTAGAGATATCATCGGAGACGGATCCAAGAAGATCGTCTCGAACTAAGGATGAGAGATCACAAGTGACCCAAGGTGATGATGCCACTCTTGAAAATATCTGGTAGATAGGGCAACAGAGGCAGAGACTAGCGGCACTCGCAGTAGAGGGACTTGATCCGGCATCCCACTTACCTGTGCACTCTCCGTACCCCGCCGATCTGGTTAGGTGTTCCTTTCCTGTTTGCGGGTTGTGTGCCACGTGCTTGATTAAGCACCCTGGGTTCTCCTACTGTGCGCCCTTGGCCTTGACTTTTGGTAGCGCCTGTCCTCGGCTCGTCTCGTGCATAATCCAGGTACGCGTCGACTGTCCGAGCTCCTGCTCACCATTGGTGGTGCTTGAGCGTGCGGTTATGGTGTCACACATAAAGGGAACACGGGATGTGGGATTGAGACAGTGCTTGTAGCAACCCGCAGAAAGGCAAAGGATGCCCATCAAGGCTGGTAGGGAGCGAAGGTGGTCACAAAGGTGGACGTTGCTAGTGATGATCCTGGTGCCAGTGATGATCGACATGTACAAGTGTTCGACCACGAGCCTTCACCAAGGCAATGTACTTAGAGTCGTTGCCAGTGATGACCGACATGTAGAAGAAGTGTTCAACCACGAGTCGAATGGTGGACCAAAAGTGTAGGATAATGAGCACTCGCCTAAAACTAGCCGCAATCACCACTGAGACGAAGCGCTCAAAGCAGGCATGAGGGTTTTGCTTAGGGCCATATAGACAGCGACGAAGACGACAAAACCATGCCATTAGGAAGAGAACCGAGGTGGTGGCTAGTTGTAGGCATTCTTGACATCAAGCTGAGAGACAGACTAGCGGCGAATAGAAGCCACATTGAGAAGTGTGGGAAGAATGGTCAAGTGGCCCATATATATAGGACTAAATGTCTCTTCGTAGTCATGACCATGTTCTCACCACTAAACAAGCTTTCTTATGCTCAAGAGTATCATCAGTTTAAGCCTGGTAGACCCACTTACAAGTGATGAGACGAGAACGAGGAGGAAGGGAAATGAGATTCCACGTGCCGATGCGGGCAAGAGCATCAATCTTCGATGCCATCACATGCAGCCATTTGGGATGAACAATCTCACGGCAAGAAGTTGTCTTGGGAAGAGCCGAGCAGTAACCATAGCAGTCAATAGGCAGAAGCGGGCGAGCTCGAAAAGCATAATTAGGCTAAGCAGGAGGCGGTGCGTTTCCAACGAAAGAAGATATACTAGTCGAGGGAGATGGCTTATCAGAAGAATCCACAACACGCGGACCATGCGTGTAGTAAAGTCGAGGAACATGAGCAAAAGAAGGAACATATAAAAAGACAAAGTGAGTCATAACATTCCCACCAAGTGATGGGACGAACACGAGGAGGAAGAGAAAGAATATTGCACGTGCCGATGCGCTCAAGATCAACAATCTTCTCTGCCATCGCAAGATGCCATTTGGTATGAATAACATCACGATAAGAAGTCAGATCAAGAACACGAGTGCCAACGCTTGGAATACCAAGGTGGTTGACAGGCGGAAGCGGACGAGGAAGCAGGCCATAAGTAGGCCGAGAGGGCAAGTGGCACATCAGTAGACACATTCACAACACGCGGACGATGTATATAGAAGTGAGGAAAAGATGGAAGAATACGAGCAGAAATCATCGAGATGAACTCAGGTGATGGAGACAAGGAAGCCAAAACTGATGAAGGTGTAGAATCCTGTGATAAGCGAGATGAGGAAATCATAGGAGATGATGGCATTGGATATGCAATTATGGGAGAAGCAAGAGCATTACAATGAATGGATAAGGGAGTCACAGGAGTGTTGGATTAAAAAAAAAAGAAATCTCCTCCATTGAAAAGGTCGAGGAAGATGGACGCGGGTAGAAGGGATGAGACTTATCAAAAGTCATATCCCGAGAAGTAGGCATCCGACGCCCAACATGATCCCTTATGCTCATCGTTGTATCCTAAGAAGACACACTCAACGCACTGAGCAATCAGTTTGGTGCGTTCATGTGGGCAAGGACATAACAAACACAACCAAACAATTGAAGCACTGAATAATCAGGAAAGAATCAAATAGACGGCCAAAAGGAGCGCCACCTTGCAGAGCAATGGATTGCTTTGCTAAAGGAAGATGGGATAGATGGAAGTGGAGACAGACTCGGCTCAAAAGTGTGGTGAAAGAGAGGCGGTGACCAGCAATGAAGGAGCTGTCTCAAGAAGGTGACGATGCTTGCGCTCAGCCACGCCATTTTGAGCATGAGCACCAGGATAAGAGAACCAAAGTCTGCTCAGCAAGGATTCCATGCAACAGCTTGGAGATATACTCTCCACCAGAGTCACCATAGAGCACATGAATAGGCGTAGAGAATTGAGTGTGAACCATGGCAGCAAAAGGCTTATAGATAAGACCTCAGTACGAGAAGAAATAAAGTATATATCCAGGTGTGTTGAGAGAAGTCACTAGCGGAGGCACATGGAGAAGATCCCTTGAGATCAGAGAACAAGGATGAGAGATTTGGTAACCGGACCATGTATTAGAGACATCATCGGAGATGGATCCAAGAAGATCATGTCAAACTAAGGATGAGAGATCACAAGTGACCCAAGGTGATGATGCCACTCTTGAAAATATTTGGTAGACAAGGCAACAGAGGCAGAGACTGGCGGCACTGGCAATAGAGGGACTTGATCCGACATCCCATTTGCCTGTGCACTCTTCGTACCCCGCCAATCTGGCTAGGTGTTCCTTTCCTGTTTGCGGGTTGTGTGCCATGTGCTTGATTAAGCACCCTGGGTTCTCCTACTATGAGCCCTAGGCCTTGACTTTTGGTAGCGCCTGTCCTCGGCCCGTCTCGTGCATAATCCAGGTATGCGTCGACTGTCCGAGCTCCTGCTCCCCATTGGTGGTGCTTGAGCGTGCGGTTATGGTGTCACACATAAAGGGAACACAAGATGTGGGATTGAGACAGTGCTTGTAACAACCCGCAGAAAGGCAAAGGATGCCCATCAAGACTGGTAGGGAGCGAAGGTGGTCACAAAGGTGGACGTTGCTAGTGATGATCCTGGTGCCAGTGATGATCGACATGTAGAAGAAGTGTTCGACCACGAGTTGAACGGTGGACTGCAAGTGTAGGATAATTTGCACTCGCCAAAAACTAGCCGCAATCACCACTGAGACGTAGCACTCAAAGCAGGCATGAGGGTTTTGCTTAGGGCCATATAGACAACGACGAAGACGACAAACCATGCCATTAGGAAGAGAACCGAGGTGGTGGCTAGTTGTAGGCTTTCTTGACATCAAGCTGAGAGACAGACTAGCGGCGAATAGAAAGCCACATTGAGAAGTGTGCGAAGAGTGGTCAAGTGGGCCATATATATAGGAGAAAATGTCTCTTCGTAGTCATGACCATGTTCTCACCACTAAACAAACTTTGTTATGCTGAAGAGTATCATCAGTCTTAGCCTTGTAGACCCACTTACAAGTGATGAGACGAGAACGAGGAAGGGAAATGAGATTCCACGTGCCGATGCGGGCAAGAGCACCAAGCTACGATGCCATCACATGCAACCATTTGGGATGAACAACCTCATGGCAAGAAGTTGTCTCGGGAAGAGCTGAGCAGTAACCATAGCGGTCGAGCTCGAAAAGCATAAGTAGGCTAAGCTGGAGGCGGTGCGTTTCCAATGAAAGAAGATATACTAGACGAGGGAGATGGCTTATCAGAAGAATCCATACACACGCGGACCATGAGTGTAGTAAAGTCGAGGAACATGAGCAAAAGAAGGAACATATAAAAAGTCAAAGTGATTCATAACATTCCCACCAAGTGATGGGACGACGAACATTAGGAGGAAGAGAAAGAATATTGCATGTGAGGATGCGCTCAAGATCAACAATATTCTTTGCCATGGCAAAATGCCATTTGGTATGAATAACATCACGATAAGAAGTCAGATCAAGAACACGAGTGGCAACGCTTGGATGACCAAGGCGGTTAACAGGCGGAAGCGGACGAGGAAGCAAGCCATAAGTAGGCCGAGAGGGCAAGTGGCACATCAGTAGACACATTCACAACACGCGGGTGATGTATATAGAAGTGAGGAAAAGATGGAAGAATACGAGCAGAAACCATCGAGATAAACTCAGGTGATGGAGACAAGGAAGCCAATACTAATGAAGGTGTAGAATCCTGTGATAAGCGAGGTGAGGAAATCATAGGAGATGATGGCATTGGATCTGCAATTATAGGAGAAGCAGGAGCATTACAATGAATGGATTAGGGAGTCACAGGAGTGTTGGATTGAAAAAAAGAAGAGATCTCCATTGAAAAGGTCGAGAAAGATGGACGTGGGTAGAAGGGATGAGACTTATCAAAAGTCATATCCCGAGAAAGTAGGCATCCGACGCCCAACATGATCCCTTATCATCATCGTTATATCCTAAGAAGACACTCAACGCACTGAGCAGTCAGTTTGGTGCATTCACGTGGGCAAGGACATAACAAACACAACCAAACAATTAAAGCATTGAATAATCAGGAAAGAATCAAATAGACGGTCAAAAGGAGCGCCACCCTGCAGAGCAATGGATTGCTTTGCTAAAGGAAGATGTGATAGATGGAAATGGAGACAGACTCGGCTCAAAAGTGTGGTGAAAGAGAGGCGGTGACCAGCAATGGAGGAGCTGTCTCAAGAAGGTGACGATGCTTGCGCTTAGCCACGCCATTTTAAGCATGAGCACCAGGATAAGAGAACCAAAGTCTGCTCAGCAAGGATTACATGCAACAGCTTGGTGATATACTCTCCACCAGAGTCACCGTAGAACCCATGAATAGGCGTAGAGAATTGGGTGTGAACCATGGCCGCAAAAGGCTTATAGATAAGACCTCAGTGCGAGAAGAAATAAAGTATATATCCAGGTGTGTTGAGAGAAGTCACTAGCGGAGGCAAAGGGAGAAGATCCCTCGAGATCAGAGAACAAGGATGAGAGATGAGGTAACCGGACCACGTATTAGAGACATCATCGGAGACGGATCCAAGAAGATCACGTCAAACTAAGGATGAGAGATCACAAGTGACCCAAGGTGATGATGCCACTCTTGAAAATATTTAGTAGACAAGGCAACGGAGGCAGAGACTGGCGGCACTGGCAATAGAGGGACTTGATCCGCCATCCCATTTGCCTGTGCACTCTTTGTACCCCGCCAATCTGGCTAGGTGTTCCTTTCCTGTTTGCGGGTTGTGTGCCACGTGCTTGATTAAGCACCCCGGGTTCTCCTACTGTGCGCCCTAGGCCTTGACTTTTGGTAGCGCCTGTCCTCGGCCCGTCTCGTGCATAATACAGGCACGCGTCGACTGTCCGAGCTACTACTCCCCAATGGTGGTGCTCGAGCGTGCGGTTATGGTGTCACACATAAAGGGAACACAAGATGTGGGATTGAGACAGTGCTTGTAGCAACTCGCAGAATGTTAAAGGATGCCCATCAAGACTGGTAGGGAGCGAAGGTGGTCACAATGGTGGATGTTGCTAGTGATGATCCCGGTGCCCGTGATGATCGACATGTAGAAGTGTTCGACCACGAGCCTTCACCAAGGCAACGTACTTAGAGTCGTTGCCACTGATGACCGACATGTAGAAGAAGTGTTCGACCACGAGTTGAATGGTGGACCGAAAGTGTAGGATAATGAGCACTCGCCAAAAACTAGACGCAATCACCACTGAGACGAAGCGCTCAAAGCAAGCATGAGGGGTTTGCTTAGGGCCATAAGACATCGACGAACATGACAAACCATGCCATTAGGAAGAGAACCGAGGTGGTGGCTAGTTGTAGGCTTTCTTGACATCAAGTTGAGAGACAGACTAGCGGCGAATCCAAAGCCACATTAGGACGTGTGCGAAGAGTGGTCATGTGGGCCATATATATAGGAGAAAATGTCTCTTCGTAGTCATGACCATGTTCTCACCACTAAACAAGCTTTGTTATGCTCAAGAGTATCATCAGTCTTGGCCTTGTAGACCCACTTACACATGATGAGACGAGAACGAAAAGGAAGGGAAATGAGATTCCACGTACCGATGCGGGCAAGAGCACCAAGCTACGATGCCATCACATGCAGCCATTTGGGATGATCAACCTCACGACAAGTTGTCTCGGGAAGAGCTGAGCAGTAACCATAGCGGTCAATAGGCAGAAGCGGGCGAGCTCGAAAAGCATAAGTAGGCTAAGCTTGAGGCGGTGCGTTTCCAACGAAAGAAGATATAATAGTCGAGGGAGATGGCTTATCAGAATAATCCACAACACACGGACCATGAGTGTAGTAAAGTCGAGGAACATGGGCAAAAGAAGGAACATCTAAAAAGTCAAAGTGAGTCATAACATTCCCACCAAGTGATGGGACGAACACGAGGAGGAAGAGAAAGAATATCGCACGTGCCGATGCGCTCAAGATCAACAATCTTCTCTGCCATCGCAAGATGCCATTTGGTATGAATAACATCAGGATAAGAAGTCAGATCAAGAACACGAGTGCCAACGCGTGGAATACCAAGGCGGTTAACAGGCGGAAGCGGACGAGGAAGCAAGCCATAAGTAGGCCGAGAGGGCAAGTGGCACATCAGTAGACACATTCACAACACGCGGACGATGTATATGGAAGTGAGGAAAAGATGGAAGAATACGAGCATAAATCATCGAGATAAACTCAGGTGATGGAGACAAGGAAGCCAAAATTGATGAAGGTGTAGATTCCTGTGATAAGCGAGGTGAGGAAATCATAGGAGATGATGACATTGGATCTGCAATGATGGGAGAAGTAGGAGCATTACAATGAATGGATAAGGGACTCACAGTAGTGTTGGATTAAAAAAAAGAAGTGATCTCCTCCATTGAAAAGGTCGAGGAAGATGGACGCGGGTAGAAGGGATGAGACTCATCAAAAGTCATCTCCCGACAAGTAGGCATCCGACGCCCAACATGATCCCTTATGCTCATCGTTATATCCTAAGAAGATAACAAAGGTGGTCACAAAGGTGGATGTTGCTAGTGATGATCCTGGTGCCAGTGATGATCGACATGTACAAGAAGTGTTCGACCACGAGTTGAACGGTGGACTGAAAGTGTAGGATAATGAGCACTCGCCAGAAACTAGCCGCAATCACCACTGAGACGAAGCGCTCAAAGCAGGCATGAGGGTTTTGCTTAGGGCCATATAGACAACGACGAAGATGACAAACCATGTCATTAGGAAGAGAACCGAGGTGGTGCCTAGTTGTAGGCTTTCTTGACATCAAGCTGAGAGATAGACTAGCGGCGAATAGAAAGCCACATTAGGAAGTGTGCGAAGAGTGGTCAAGTGGGCCATATATAGGAGAAAATGTCTCTTCATAGTCATGACCATGTTCTCACCACTAAACAAGCTTTGTTATGCTGAAGAGTATCATCAGTCTTAGCCTTGTAGACCCACTTACAAGTGATGAGACGAGAACGAGGAGGAAGGGAAATGAGATTCGACGTGCCGATGCGGGCAAGAGCACCAAGCTACGATGCCATCACAAGCAACCATTTGGGATGAACAACCTCATGGCAAGAAGTTGTCTCGGGAAGAGCTGAGCAGTAACCATAGCGGTCGAGCTCGAAAAGCATAAGTAGGCTAAGCTGGAGGCGGTGCGTTTCCAACGAAAGAAGATATACTAGACGCGGGAGATGGCTTATCAGAAGAATCCATAACACGCGGACCATGAGTGTAGTAAAGTCGAGGAACATGAGCAAAAGAAGGAACATATAAAAAGTCAAAGTGAGTCATAACATTCCCACCAAGTGATGGGACGACGAACATGAGGAGGAAGAGAAAGAATATTGCATCTGAGGATGCGCTCAAGATCAACAATATTCATTGCCATGGCAAAATGCCATTTGGTATGAATAACATCACGATAAGAAGTCAGGTCAAGAACACGACTGCCAACGCTTGGAAGACCAAGGCGGCTAACAGGCGGAAGCGGACGAGGAAGCAAGCCATAAGTAGGCCGAGAGGGAAAGTGGCACATCAATAGACACATTCACAACACGCGGACGATCTATATAGAAGTGAGGAAAAGATGGAAGAATACGAGCAGAAATCATCAAGATAAACTCAGGTGATGGAGACAAGGAAGCCAAAACTGATGAAGGTGTAGAATCCCGTGATAAGCGAGGTGAGGAAATCATAGGAGATGATGACATTGGATCTGCAATGATGGGAGAAGTAGGAGCATTACAATGAATGGATAAGGGACTCACAGTAGTGTTGGATTAAAAAAAAGAAGTGATCTCCTCCATTGAAAAGGTCGAGGAAGATGGACGCGGGTAGAAGGGATGAGACTCATCAAAAGTCATCTCCCGACAAGTAGGCATCCGACGCCCAACATGATCCCTTATGCTCATCGTTATATCCTAAGAAGATACACTCAACGCACTGAGCAGTCAGTTTGGTGCGTTCATGTGGGCAAGGACATAACAAACACAACCAAACAATTGAAGCCCTGAATAATCAAGAAAGAATCAAATAGACGGTCGAAAGGAGCGCCACCCTACAGAGCAATGGATTGCTTTGCTATAGGAAGATGAGATAGATGGAAGTGGAGACAGACTCGGCTCGAAAGTGTGGTGAAAGAGAGGCGGTGATCGGCAATGGAGGAGCTGTCTCAAGAAGGTGACGATGCTTGCGCTCAGCCATGCCATTTTGAGCATGAGCACCAGGATGAGAGAACCAAAGTCCGCTCATCAAGGATTCCATGCAACAGCTTGGAGATATACTCTCCACCAGAGTCACCATAGAACACATGAATAGGCGTAGAGAATTGAGTGTGAACCATGGCAGCAAAAGGCTTATAGATAAGACCTCAGTACGAGAAGAAATAAAGTTTATATCCAGGTGTGTTGAGAGAAGTCACTAGCGGAGGCAAAGGGAGAAGATCCCTCGAGACCAGAGAACAAGGATGAGAGATGAGGTAACCGGTCCACGTATTAGATACATCATCGGAGATGGATCCAAGAAGATCACGTCAAACTAAGGATGACAGATCACAAGTGACCCAAGGTGATGATGCCACTCTTGAAAATATTTGGTAGACAAGGCAACAGAGGCAGAGACTGGCGGCACTGGCAATAGAGGGACTTGATCCGGCATCCAACTTGCCTGTGCACTCTTCATACCCCGCCGATCTGGCTAGGTGTTCCTTTCCTGTTTGCGGGTTGTGTGCCACGTGCTTGATTAAGCACCCCGGGTTCTGCCACTGTGCGCCCTTGGCCTTGACATTTAGTAGCGCCTGTCCTCGGCCCGTCTCGTGCATAATCCATGTTTGCGTCGATTGTCCGAGCTCCTGCTCCCCATTGGTGGTGCTCAAGCGTGCGATTATGGTGTCACACATAAAGGGAACACAAGATGTGTGATTGAGACAGTGCTTGTAGCATCCCGCAGAAAGGCAAAGGATGCCCATCAAGACTGGTAGGGAGCGAAGGTGGTCACAGAGGTGGACGTTGCTAGTGATGATCCCGGTGCCAGTGATGATCGACATGTAGAAGTGTTCGACCACGAGCCTTCAACAAGGCAATGTACTTAGAGTCGTTGCCAGTGATGACCGATATGTAGAAGAAGTGTTCGACCATGAGTTAAATGGTGGACCGAAAGTGTAGAATAATGAGCACTCGCCAAAAACTAGCCGCAATCACCACTGAGATGAAGCGCTCAAAGCAAGCATGAGGGGTTTGCTTAGGGCCATATAGATAGCGACGAAGACGACAAACCATGCCATTTGGAAGAGAACCGAGGTGGTGGCTAGTTGTAGGCTGTCTTGACATCAAGTTGAGAGACAGACTAGCGGCGAATAGAAAGCCACATTGAGAAGTGTGCGAAGAGTGGTCATGTGGGCCATATATATAGGAGAAATTGTCTCTTCGTAGTCATGACCATGTTCTCACGAGTAAACAAGCTTTGTTATGCTCAAGAGTATCATCAGTCTTAGCCTTGTAGACCCACTTACAAGTGATGAGATGAGAACGAGGAGGAAGGGAAATGAGATTCCACGTACCGATGCGGGCAAGAGCACCAAGCTATGATGCCATCACATGCAGCCTTTTGGGATGAATAACCTCACGGCAAGAAGTTGTCTCGGGAAGAGCTGAGTAGTAACCATAGCGGTCAATAGGCAGAAGCGGGCGAGCTCAAAAAGCATAAGTAGGCTAAGCTTGAGGCGGTGTGTTTCCAACAAAAGAAGATATAATAGTCGAGGGAGATGGCTTATCAGAAGAATCCACAACACGCGGACCATGAGTGTAGTAAAGTCGAGGAACATGAGCAAAAGAAGGAACATATAAAAAGTCAAAGTGAGTCATAACATTCCCACCAAGTGATGGGACGAACATGAGGAGGAAGAGAAACAATATCACACGTGTCGATGTGCTCAAGATCAACAATCTTCTCTGCCATCGCAAGATGCCATTTGGTATGAATAACATCACGATAAGAAGTCGGCTCAAGAACACGAGTGCCAAATCTTGGAAGACCAAGGCGGTTAAAAGGCGGAAGTGGACGAGGAAGCGGTACATCAGTAGACACATTCACAACATGCGGATGATGTATACAGAAGTGAGGAAAAGATGGAAGAATACGAGCAGAAATCATCGGGATAAACTCAGGTGATGGAGACAAGGAAGCCAAAACTGACGAAGGTGTAGAATCCTGTGATAAGCGAGGTGAGGAAATCATAGGACATGATGACATTGGATCTGCAATTATAGGAGAAGCATGAGAAGTCCAATGAATGGATAAGGGAGTGACAAGAGTGTTGGATTAAAAAAAAGATCGACATTGAAAAGGTCGAGGAAGATGGACGCGGGTAGAAGGGATGAGACTCATCAAAAGTCATATCCAGAGAAATAGGCATCCGACACCCAACATGATCCCTTATGCTCATCGTTGTATCCTTAGAAGACACACTCAACGGACTGAGCAGTCAGTTTAGTGCGTTCACGTGGGCAAGGACATAACAAACACAACCAAACAATTGAAGCGCTGAATAATCAGGAAAGAATCAAATAGACGGTCGAAAGGAGCGCCACCCTGTAGAGCAATGGATTGCTTTGCTGAAGGTTGATTAGATGGAAGTGGAGACATACTCGGCCCAAAAGGGTGGTGAAAGAGAGGCGGTGACCATCAATGGAGGAGCCGTCTCAAGAAGGTGACGATGCTTGCGCTCGGCCACGCCATTTTGAGCATGAGCACCAGGATAAGAGAATCAAAGTCTGCTCAGCAAGGATTCCATGCAACAACTTGGAGATATACTCTCCACCAGAGTCACCATAGAACACATGAATAGGCGTAGAGAATTGAGTGTGAACCATGGCAGCACAAGGCTTATACATAAGACTTCAGTACGAGAAGAAATAAAGTATATATCCAGGTGTGTTGAGAGAAGTCACTAGCGGAGGCAAAGGGAGAGGAAGATCCCTCGAGATCAGAGTGAACAAGGATGAGAGATGAGGTAACTGGACCACGTATTAGAGACATCATCGGAGATGGATCCAAGAAAACCACATCAAACTAAGGATGAGAGATCACAAGTGACCCAAGGTGATGATGCCACTCTTGAAAATATCTGGTACACAAGGCAACAGAGGCAGAGACTGGCGGCACTGGCAATACAGGGACTTGATCCGGCATCCCACTTGCCTGTGCACTCTTCGTACCCCACCGATCTGGCTAGGTGTTCCTTTCCTCTTTGCGGGTTGTGTGCCACGTTCTTGATTAAGCACCCCGGGTTCTCCTACTGTGCGCCCTTGGCCTTGACTTTTGGTAGCGCGTGTTCTCGGCTCGTCTCGTGCATAATCCAGGTACGCGTCGACTGTCCGAGCTCCTGCTCACCATTGGTGGTGGTCGTGCGTGCGGTTATGGTGTCACACATAAAGGGAACACGGGATGTGGGATTGAGACAGTGCTTGGAGCAACCCGCAGAAAAGCAAAGGATGCCCATCAAGACTGGTAGGGAGCGAAGGTGGTCACAAAGGTGGACGTTGCTAGTGATGATCCTGGTGCCAGTGATGATCGACATGTAGAAGAAGTGTTCGACCACGAGCCTTCACCAAGGCAATGTACTTAAGAGTCGTTGCCAGAGATGATTGACTTGTAGAAGAAGTGTTTGATCATGGGTTGAATGGTGGACCGAAAGTTTAGGATAATGAGCACTCGCCAAGAAGATAATGTCGAACTAAGGATGAGAGATCACAAGTGACGCAAGGCAATGATGCCACTCTTGAAAATATCTGGTAGACAAGGCAACAGAGGCAGAGACTGGCGGCACTGGCAGTAGAGGGACTTGATCCGGCATCCCACTTGCTTCTTCGTACCCTGCCGATCTGGTTGGGTGTTCTTTTCCTGTTTGTGGGTTGTCGTCGGCTCGTCCCGTGCATAATCCAGGTACGCGTCGACTGTCCGAGCTCCTGCTCACCATTGGTGGTGCTTGAGTGTGCGATTATGGTGTCACACAAAAAGGGAACACGGGATGTGGCATTGAAACAGTGCTCATAGCAACCCGCAACAAGGCAAAGGATGCCCATCCAGGTAGGGAGCGGAGGTGGTCACAAAGGTGGACGTTGACTCCATAGGAGTCTCAACCGTGCGGACATAAGAAATTCACTGTGACGAGCCTTCACCAAGGCAATGTACTTAGAGTCGTTGCTAGTGATGATCGACATGTAGAAGAAGTGTTCAATCACGAGTTGAATGGTGGACTGAAAGTGTAGGATAACGAGCAAAAGAAGATATAATAGTCGACGGAGATGGCTTATCAGAAGAATCCACAACATGTGGACCATGAGTGTAGTGAGTCGAGTTACATGAGCAAAAGAAGAAACATATAAAAAGTCAAAGTGAGTCATAACATTCCCACCAAGTGATGGGACGAACACGAGGAGGAAGAGAAACAATATCTGATGAGGAAAAAAACCGTATGTCAGATTTGTTTGACTACTTCTAGATGCTTCCACTCTAGTGTAGTATTTCTTTTGTTTTCTTTTCTACCCTACCTACTGTTTTCTAGAGTCTTCTAGTTGTGAGTAGCTATGAGTAGAATGGTGAAACTTACATAATGTTTTCTAGAGTATTCTAGCTATAAGTAGAAGTATGTGAAGGCTTCCCGTAGCCCTATAAATAGAGGTCCTCACCTACTTTGTACCAGACTATGTACCCACTACCTGTAATAGAACTTGTTGTTCTTATCTAAGATCTTGGAGTAGATCTTGTGCCCTAGGAGTTCTGGATTGAATTCTTGCTGCCCTATCGGCCTACATCCGCCTCTAGAGCGATATCTAGCACAACACGTTGAAGCTGTTCCTTCAACACTTTTGTTGTACACATTGTAGCAGCAAGGTGGAGTTGCTCCTCCACAATCTTTGTGCTGCTTCAGGTGGCATCAGAGCCTCGTTGACCCAGACTATAGTTCTTGTTGTTCTCTTCGAGGGCAAGCTGCAGCAAGTAATGGAGCAATTGGAGAAGAGGATGGATGCTGCAGAATAACAAATCAAAGAGCTGCGTGAAGATCTTAATCGGAGACTTGACCAGCTGGTTGAGATGATAAGAAAGGGTGTTCCCCCTGCTACCAATGAAGGAGATTCATCTAAAGAAGAAGATGTTCATCAAATAAGGAGAGGTAATCTCGAGAAAACACCGCCACAACAACGTGCTGTTCAACGTGCTTCAAGAAGGCCAATTTATGTTGGAACTTCTGAAGGTGAAGAATATGATGAAGCCCTTGAAGAAGCTGATCTCTATGCATATCGGAGAGTACCCAACCCTACATATGCAAGGGATACATACAAGGTGAAAGCTGAGATCCCAACTTTTAATGGAAATGTTGATATTGAAGGGTGCCTAGATTGGTTATATGAAGTGGAGACTTTCTTTGAGGTCATGGAGGTTCCGGAAGATCGTAGAGTCCCTTTGGTCGCATACAAGCTGAAAGGAGGAGTCGGTGCATGGTGGCATCGCGTTCAAGAAGAGCGTAGGCTGAGAGGAGAACCTCGTGTGAGAACTTGGCGGCAAATGAAAAGTCTCTTGAAAGGGAGATTTTTGCCTGCTGATTATGACCAGATCCTATTTATCCAATTTCAAAATTGTGCTCAAGGAAATAGGACTGTTTCAGATTATACGGAGGAGTTTCTAAGGCTACAAGTGAGGTGCAACCTTGCTGAAACTGAAGATCAACAAGTTGCAAGGTACATCAATGGTCTCAATGATGCTATTCAAGATTGATGATGCTGCAGATCAAGCACAAGCTCTAGCCTTAAAAGCCGAGAGGTTTGTGAGGACAAGAAAGGCAACTAAGGCTCCATATCCTCCATATCCTCATACCGAAGGCATGTCTAGGAGTCAGCCTAATAGTGGAAGAAAAGACCGCTCCACCAAAGGCAAAATGACCCATCCAGAAGTAAACTAGAGGCAAGGGTAAGTCCAATGAAGGCCCAAAATCCTATAAATGTGGTGAAGAGGGACACATATCCAGCGGTTGCCCACTAAGGAAATTTGTTAACACAACTATCCATGATGGTGAAGGCGATGAGGAAGAATATGAATCTGAAGATGTAGAGGGACAAGAAGTTTGTCAAGAAGAAGGTGAAGAGGTGGTATGTGTGATTCAGCGCCTCCTATGCTCCACACCACAACCTGAAGACAAACAAAGGAAGAAAATATTTGAGAGCAAATGCACAGTGAATGGCATGCAAGTTAGTGATTGATAGTTGCAGCTGCGAGAATCTTATCCCCCAGAACTTGGTGAGCCATTTAAAGCTTGATACTCATGATCATCCAAACCCCTACACTATTGGGTGGATCAAGAAAGGAGTGCATATGAGGATCACCAAACAATGCAACTTGCCACTTCCCTTGGGCAAGCATTATCGCTCAAATGTGTTGTATGACATAGTTGATATGGACACTAGCCATGTTCTTCTTGGGAGACCTTGGCAATTTGATGTGGATACTACACACAAGGGCAAGGAAAACTCTTGCTCTTTCATTTGGAACAAGAGAAAGATCATTATCTTACCAAACAAAACCGAAGGTAATACCTCTAAGGAGGAAGGGAAAACTATGTTAACTATCTCCCATACCTCTCATGAGTTTATGGAAGGCTTGAAGGAGGCAGATTTGTGTGTTGCACTTGTTGTAAAACGAGAAGAGCACCTGACTATTGAAATTCCAGCAAAGGTACGTGGTTTATTGGTAGAATTTCAGAACATACTTGGAGAGCCACAAGGCTTTTTTTAAGGTTAGCCACAAGGCTTGCCGCCGATGAGAGGAATTCAACATAGAATTGACTTAATTCTGGGAGCAAGTCTTCCTAATCTTCCAGACTATCGAATGAGCCCAAAGGAGCATGATATATTGAAGGAGCAACAATCACCTCTGCCATCGCAAGGAGCCATTTGGTATGAATAACATCATGATAAGAAGTCAGCTTAAGAACATCAGCGCGAACGCTTCGAAGACCAAAGCGGTTAACAGGCGGAAGCGAACGAGGAAGCAAGACATAAGTAGGCTAGGAGGGGAAGTGGCACATCAGTAGACACATTCACAAAACACGGACTATGTATATAAAAGTGAGGAAAAGATGGAAGAATACGAGCAAAAATCATCGGGATAAACTCAGGTGATGGAGACAAGGAATCCACAACTGATGAAGGTGTAGAATCCTGTGATAAGCGAGGTGAGGAAATCATAGGAGATGATGGCATTGGATCTGCAATTATCGGAGAAGCAGGAGCGTGGTTGACATGGATGCCAGCCATGTTCTTCTTGGGAGGCCTTGGCAATTTGATGTGGATACTACACACAAGGGCAAGGAAAACTCTTACTCTTTCATTTGGAACAAGAGAAAGATCATTATCACACAAAAAAAAGCCGAAGGTAATACCTCTAAGGAGGAAGGGAAAACTATGTTAACTATCTCCCATACCTCTCATGAGTTTATGGAAGGCTTGAAGGAGGCAGATTTGTGTGTTGCACTTGTTGTAAAACGAGAAGAGCACCTGACTATTGAAATTCCAGCAAAGGTACGTGGTTTATTGGTAGAATTTCAGAACATACTTGGAGAGCCACAAGGCTTTTTTTAAGGTTAGCCACAAGGCTTGCCGCCGATGAGAGGAATTCAACATAGAATTGACTTAATTCTGGGAGCAAGTCTTCCTAATCTTCCAGACTATCGAATGAGCCCAAAGGAGCATGATATATTGAAGGAGCAACAATCACCTCTGCCATCGCAAGGAGCCATTTGGTATGAATAACATCATGATAAGAAGTCAGCTCAAGAACATCAGCGCGAACGCTTGGAAGACCAAGGCGGTTAACAGGCGGAAGCGAACGAGGAAGCAAGACATAAGTAGGCTAGGAGGGGAAGTGGCACATCAGTAGACACATTCACAAAACACGGACTATGTATATAAAAGTGAGGAAAAGATGGAAGAATACGAGCAAAAATCATCGGGATAAACTGAGGTGAGGGAGACAAGGAAGCCACAACTGATGAAGGTGTAGAATCCTGTGATAAGCGAGGTGAGGAAATCATAGGAGATGATGGCATTCGATCTGCAATTATCGAAGAAGCAGGAGCAGTACAACGAATGGATAAGGGAGTGATAGGAGTGTTGGATTTAAAAAAAAAGAGATTTCCTCCATTGAATGGGTCGAGGAAGATGGACGCAGGTGACTCAAGGCGATGATGCGAGTGCTGAAAATAGCTGGTAGGCAAGGCAACAGAGTTTGAGACCGGCGGCGATAGCAGCAAAGGGACTTGATCCAGCATCCCACGTGCCTATGCACTCTCCCTACCCTACCGATTTGGCTTGGTGTTCTTCTCCTGTTTGCGGGTTGTGTGCCATGCACTTGATTAAGCACCCCAGGTTCTACTATGCGCCCTTGGTCCTGGCTTTAGGTAGCGGCTTGTCCCGTGCATAATCCAGGTACGCGTCAACTATTCAAGCTCTTGCTATGGTGTCGCGCAACAAGGGAACACGGGATGTAAGATTGAGACAGTGCTCATAGCAACCCACAGCAAGGCAAATGATGCCCATCAAGATTGACATGGAGCGAAGGTGGGCACAAAGGTGGACGTTGACTCCACATGAGTCTCAACAGTGCGCTCATTAGTAAGTGCAGCACGAGCAAGATCCTGGATATACTTTTCTTTGGCAATAATGAACAATCTCAAGGAAGTAGCGAAGAGGATCAAGATCAGACATACGAAATTCACTATGACGAGCCTTCACGAAGGCAATGTACTTAAGAGTCGTCGTGATTGACATGTAGACGAAGTGTTTGACCATGAGTTGAATGGTGGACTGAAAGTGCAGGATCATGAGCACTCGCCAAAAACCGGCCGCAATCACCACTGAGACGAAGGGCTCAAACCAGGCACGAGGGGTTTGCTTAGGGCCATATAGACAGTGACGGAGACGACAGACCATGCCATTAGGAAGAGAACCCAGGTGGTGGCTACTTGTAGGCATTCTTGACATCAAGCTGAGAGATAGACTAGCGGCGAATAGAAGCCATATTGAGAAGTGTGCGAAGAGTGGTCATGTGGGCCATATATATAGGAGCAAATGTCTCATCGTAGTCATGACCATGTTCTTACTACTAAACGAGCTTTCTAACACTCAAGAGTATCATCAGTCTTAACCTTGTAGACCCACTTACAAGTGACGAGACAAGCACGAGGAGGAAGGGAAATGAGATTCCACATGTCGATGCGGGCAAGAGCATCAATCTTCGATGCCATCACATGCAGCCATTTGATATGAACGACCTCGCGGTAAGAAGTCGTCTCGGGAAGAGCTGCACAGTAACCTTAGCGGTCAATAGGCAGAAGCGGGCGAGCTGGAAAGAAGATATAAGAAGCGGGCGAGCTGGAAAGCCATAAGTAGGGTGAGCTGGAGGAAGTGTGTTGCCAACAAAAGAAGATATAATAGTCGAGGGAGATGGCTCATCAGAAGAATCCACAACATGCGGACCACGAGTGTAGTCAAAGTGCCAAAGAGTGCCTTTACTATCTACTGGGAGGGAAGTACCATCGGCAGTAAGAATATGAATAGGAGAATCTGGAGGTGGATTGGAGGACAAATTGGAAGAATCATAAGTTGTATGACCAAGGATACATGGAGGTGTACCTGATATTGTAAAGTGGTCTCTTGGTACCATTACAGTAAGTAGCAAAACCTTGAAAACCTGTCGATGGAGAACCAAAAGAAGCAGCTACCAGACACTAACGTCCTGTAATCTCTAGCGTAGTCTGGGGCTCAATGGAAGAGGTCGACGAAGAAGCATCACGAGACGAAGAATCACTCAATTTTCTAGAAGCGGTCGCAGATTGGGGATCGTTCCAACTAGTTTTTTAGTTTCATATTTTATCTGTTTTTCTCTATCTTTTTGTTTTTTTGCCAAACCGGAAAGGTCGAGGAAGATGGACAAAGGTAGAAGGAAGAGACTCATCAAAAGTCATATCCCGAGAAATAGGCATCTGAGGACCAACATGATCCCAACAATGATATCCCATGTGCTCATTGTTGTATCCTAAGAAGAGACTCTACAGACTGAGTAGTTAGTTTGGTGCATTCATGTGGGGCAAGAAGGACATAGCGAACATAACCAGACAATTGAAGTGCCGAATAATCAGGAAACAATCAAATAGACGCTTGAAAGGAGTGCCACCCCTTCAGAGCAGTGGATTGCTGAAGATTGATGTGATAGATGGAAGTGGAGACAGACTCGACCCAAAAGTGCGGCGGAAGAGAGGTAGTGACTATCAACGGACGAGCCGTCTCAAGAAGGTGACGATGCTTGCACTCAACCACACCATCGCCATTCTGAGCATGTGCACCAGGACAAGAGACCCGTGCAAGATTACCTTGCTCGGTAAGGACTACATGTAACAGCTTGGAGATATATTCTCGAGCAAAGTCAGCATAGAACACATGAATAGGCGTAGAGAACAGAGTGTGAACCATGGCAGCAAAAGACATATCTAGATATGACCTCACTACGGGGAGAAATAAAGCATATCAATGTGTGTCAAGATAAATCGTCTATACATATTCTCCAGCAGAGTCAGCATAGAACACACGAATAGGCGTAGAGAACTGAGTGTGAACCATGGCAACAAAATGTTTATATATAGATAAGACCTCACTATGGGAGAAATCAGGGTCAGGCTAGCAAAATTAGAGTCCCTGTGGGAAACTCAATCCAACAATAGAGAATTAAACAGGTGTAGTGTATATATCATAATATCTTACATAGCAAGGAATATATTCAAGAATCATACCTATTCGAAGCTTGGTTGCATAGTCTTTACTTGAATAACAACAATCTTTTAGTGTTCTTTGAATTAAAATCTTCAATTATATCCTCGTAATCAATGTTCTCCAACACTTCACTCTCAAGTGCTATTGTGGCCAAATCAGTAACCCTTTATTGTGTCATTGTAGTACACATATAGGACTTCAATAGCTTTAATTTTGAAAAGCTTCTTTCTGCTGATGCAACAGTCACATGAATGGTCAATAGAACTATGTATGCAATACCTGCATTGGGAAAACAATCATGTCACTTTAAAAACTTTAGAATTTCAATTGGCCCCATATCATCCTTTGGAATGGAGTCTTTAAGTAACCTCAACTCAACTGCAGTTCATTGGCATCAATGTCAGATTTGCTATCTTTTTTAAGGGCCGCCTCAAGATTATCACAAGAAGATTTCAAGCTCTCATTATCCAATGACTGCAATGATTTGGAAGTAAATAAGAAACGAAAATCTTTCTGCTAACCTCATTGAACATATAAATCACTCTATGCAACCCGCCGTTCCAGCGCCATCCACCGTTCAAACTGATCAGGTACGCTCAATCTGCCTGGCTGGCCGTGGTCAGCGTACTTTTCATCGCCGTGGTAAACATCCATGCGCTCGTTCTTCTGTACTCCGCATAACCGGGCTAGAGTGACTGACGCATGGGCCAGCCTTGCACATGGGCCAGCCTCGCAGCGACAACGTGTGTGCGTGCTTATGTCCGGGTGAAAGCAGAGCGAGCAGGGTCCCGTGAAAATATCTCCTCTCCCGTGCTCTCCCCTCTCCGATCCCCTCCTTCCCTCTCCTCTCCCTTGCCTTCTCACCCGTGCTCCCCCTCCCCCGATCCCCTCCTTCCCTCCCGTCGCGCTGCCGGCTCCACGCGGCGGCCGACGCGGCCTTCTCTCCCCGGCGCTCGAGGTGCAGCAGCGGGTGCGACAGTTCTTGGTCCAGCCGGGTCGGGCGCAGGTCGCCGACATCACACGCCGCGCGCCGTGATTCTGCATCGGGCGCAGATCTTCGCCCCGCCACCTCTCCTCCTCGTCCTTCTTTCTCTCTCCCATGCCGCCACCATTGCAAGGAGCAGGGGAGATAGGCGGCGAGGACAAGAAGCAGCGGGTTGGTCGCGGTGGGCTTGAGAAGCTGGGGAGATGGAGGAGAGCAGGAGGCCGTCGTGGTTCGTCATGGAGATGGCGCCGCCGGCAAGATGGTTGAGGTACGTGTCTGATCCGTTGGTCCTTCATGATTGTAGTTGTTCATTCTCTCCTCATAGACTGTGTATCCCTTTCCTCCCTCAATCTGCTTTTCCCCGGTTGTTCTTGTTGTAGAACTGCAGCGGTGCATTCAGCGCGGGCTGATGTGCAGGCTTGACCTAGGCAGGTTGCTGCTCGTCGTTGCTTGTAAGCAGAGTCGTTGTGGTGGTCGGTGTCTCCTAGGCAGGTTTGTCTTCTACCTGTTTGTTGCCAATAGTTTATACAGCGAAACTGGCTCCTGTGTCCGGCCTGGA
>NW_024117314.1:0-12004 GCF_003073215.2 Triticum urartu | reverse complement strand
AAGTTAGACGTCCTCTACTTTGTTGTTGCAAGTTTTACGTGGCTGCTACGGGCTGAGCAAGAACCGTTCTTACCTACGCATCAAAAACTACAACGCGGTATAGTGATTGCTTTTTGATCTTCAGAAAGAACCATGTTCATTGAATCCGATTCAACTAAAGTTGGAGAAACAAACACCCACTAGCCACCTGTGTGCGAAGCACGTTGGTAGAACCAGTCTCGCGTAAGCGTACACGTAATGTCGGTCTGAGCCGCTTCATCCAACAATACCGCTGAATCAAGAATCAACTAGTGATGGCAAGCAATATGTATATACCCATGCCCACAACTCCTTTGTGTTCTACTCGTGCATATAACATCTACGCATAGACCTGGCTCTGATGCCACTATTGGGGAACACAGTAATTTCAAAAAAAATCCTACGCACACGCAAGTTCTATCATGGTGATGCATAGCAACGAGAGGGGAAGAGTGTTGTCCACGCACCCTCGTAGACTGTAAGCGGAAGCGTTATGACAACGCGGTTGATGTAGTCGCACGTCTTCACGAGCCGACTGATCCTAGTACCGAAAGTACGGCACGTCCACGATCTACACACGTTCAGCTCGGTGACGTCCCATGAACTCTCGATCCAGCTGAGTGTCGAGGGAGAGCTTCGTCAGCACGATAGCGTGATGACGGTGATGATGATGCTACCGGAACAGGGCTTCTCCTAAGCACTACTACGATATGACCGAGGTGGATTGTGATGGAGGGGAGAACCGCACACGGCTAAGGGATCAATGATCAACTTGTGTCTATGGGGTGCCCCCTGGCCACGTATATAAAGGATGGAGGGAGGAGGAGGCCGGCCCTCATAGGGCGCGCCCAAAGTGTGGAGTCCTACTAGGACTCCCTAGTCCTAGTAGGATTCCACCTCCCACATGGAATAGGAAAAAGGGAAGGGAGAAGGAGAAGGAAGGAAGGGGGCGCCCCCTTTTCCTAGTCCAATTTGGATCGGTCCATGGGGAAGGGGCGTGGCCACCCTTGAGGCCTTCCTCTCCTTACCCGTATGTCCCATTAAGGTCCAATACGAATTCCCGTAACTCTCCGATACTCTAAAAAATACCCGAATCATTCAGAACCTTTCCAATGTCCGAATATAGCCTTCCATTATATCGATCTTTACGTATCGACCATTTTGAGACTCCTCGTCATGTCCTCGATCTCATCTAGGACTCCGAATAAACTTCGATCATTAAATCACATAACTCATAATACAAATCGTCACAGAACATTAAGCGTGCGGACCCTACGGGTTCGAGAACTATGTAGACATGACCGAGACTCATCTCTGGTCAATAACCAATAGCGGAACCTGGATTCTCATATTGGTTCCTACATATTCTACGAAGATCTTTATCGGTCAAATCGCATAACAACATACGTTGTTCCCTTTGTCATCGGTATGTTACTTGCCCGAGATTCGATCGTCGGTATCTCAATACCTAGTTCAATCTCGTTGCCGGCAAGTCTCTTTACTCGTTTCATAATGCATCACCCCGCAACTAAATCATTAGTCACATTGATTTCAAGGCTTATAGTGATGTGCATTACCGAGAGGGCCCAGAGATACCTCTCCAACAGTCGGAGTGACAAATCCTAATCTCGATCTATGCCAACTCAACAAACACGATTGGAGACACCTGTAGAGCACCTTTATAATCACCCAGTTACGTTGTGACGTTTGGTAGCACACAAAGTGTTACTCCGGTATTCGGGAGTTGGATGATCTCATAGTCATAGGAACATGTATAACTTATGGAGAAAGCAATAGCAACAACCTAAACGATCATCGTGCTAAGCTAACGTATGGATCAAGTCAATCACATCATTCTCTAATGATGTGATCCCGTTAATCAAATGACAACTCATGTCTATGGTTAGGAAACATAACCATCATTGATTCAACGAGCTAGTCAAATAGAGGCAAACTAGTGACACTCTGTTTATCTATGTATTCACACATGTACTAAGTTTTCGGTTAATACAATTCTAGCATGAATAATAGACATTTATCATAATATAAGGAAATATAAATAACAACTTTATTATTGTCTCTAGGGCATATTTCCTTCAAAAACCATACCTCGTTTTTTGTTGTTTATGCAAGTGTAAGTTGACTTGTTCACATGCATAGTTAGAAAATGAGAACATGAAAGAAATATTTTCAAACATAACAATAGCATCATATAATCTATTGCTAATTACTGGTCAAAGATGCCAAAATGAAAGCGAAGGAACTAGAAAAATTAGACGAAAATTCATACTAAAATGTGTGGCAGGTGGATTTGCGTGGCAGTGCTACCATCAGTTACTAGTGAGTGTTGTGTCATTTGCGCCTAGTCACTATTGCATTACGTATGGAATAAGCTAATCATGCGAGAAAGATAATCATGGGAGGCCAATTATATAGGGACATTTACATTTATGCCCCTAATTTGCGCCCACTCTCAGATTTACCCCTAATTTCAAAGCCTGCTCGAATTTGCCCCTCTACCGTTAGGTGCACTTACAGAAATGCCCTTCTGTGCCGTTACCGTCCGGTCAAAGCAGATCAAAGCTGGTCAAAGGGCTTTGACCGTCCTGAAAAAAATAGCAAAAAATATCTAAACATTCTGAAAATTTGTGGAATCAAAGATACTCAGGTTTGCAAGGTGCGTGCAAATTTTCGTGCTGTTTGGACATTCCAGGAGCTCGTGTCAAAGGAAAGACAATAAATATGTAAGCATGTGAACAATAAATTCAAAAAAATAGCAAAAAAATATGATTTTTTTTGGCATCAAAGTGGCTCGGGTCTGCAAGCTGCGTGCAAATTTTTGTTGTGTTTGGACAATGGAGGGGCTTGTGGAGAAAAAAACAAAATTTGGCTCAGGAAAAAAATGGGAAAAATGACTATTTTGTTTTTTATTGCTAGAGCTCCTTGCATGTCATTTGCTCACAAAACTTGCAAGCACCTTGTGCACCCAAGCCTCTTTGATGCCAAAAAATTTCATTTTTTTTGATTTTCTTGCTATTTTATTTCAAATTTACTGTTCACAAGCGTGTAGATTAACTGTTTTTCCTCGCCACGAGCTCCTGGAATGTCCAAATAGCACAAAAATTTGCACACACCTTGCGCACATGAGTATCTCCGATCTCACAAAATTTTAGATTTTTTAGATTTCTTTTGCTATTTTTTTAGGATGGTCAAAGCTGTTTGACTGGACGATAACGGCACAGAAGGACATTTCTGTAAGGGCACCTAACGACGGAGGGGCAAATTTAAGCAGCCTTTCGAATTAGGGTTATATCTGATTAGGTGGTTCGAGTTAGGGACAGAAATGCAAATGGCCCAATTATATAATAATATCTTTTGCACCAAAAACCATACCTCATATTGTTGTTGTTATTTTTTCAAGTATGAGTTGACTTATTCACATGCATAATTGGAAAATTATAATATTTACAAATTTAATAACATCCATTTTGCATAATATAATCTACTGGTAATCAACTTTTGGTCAAAAGGTTTCATAATGTAGAGTAAGCGAACGAAAGAGAGAAAGAAAATGAGACCAGATTGTGCGGCCGGTGCCTTTGCATGACATGCTGCTAGCATCCGTCACTAGTGGGTTTTGTGTTGTCTAAGCAAAGTTATTTATTACATTGCGTACCACATAAACTAAATATATGAGAAAAAAATCATGCGTTATTAGCGGTTTTTATGCCGTTTGAGCAAATTCATTTATTACATTGTGTATAACATAAGCTAAAGATATGAGAGAAAAATACCATCCGTTACTAGCAGATTTTGTGCCGTTTGAGCAAAGCCATTTATTACATTGTGCATAAGGTAAGCTAAAGATATGAGATATATACAGAAAACTATTATATAATAATATCTTATGAGTCGGAAATCATATCTTATTTTTTGTTTTATGTTTCAAGTATAAGATGAATTGGTCACATACATATTTATAAAAGCATATCATGAAAACAATATTTACATATATAGCAATATCCATTTTGTATCATACAATGTATAAATAATCTAATGTTGGTCAAGGATAACACAAATAAAGAATAATGAAGGAAATAGCAAAATGGAGAAAAGAAGAGTAAATTTTGTGCTTGGTGCCTTAGCACAACACGGTACTACCCGTTACTAGTGGGTTTTGTGTAGTTCAAGCCCAGTCATTTATACATTTTGTGTTGTATAAGCTAAAGACACGACAAAAAATATATATGAAAAACAATTATGGGATAATATTTTATGCACAGATGGCTTGTTCACAACAAGCATCTGTGGTGGTCAAAAGGAGAGTAAATAGTGTGGTGGGTGCCTTTGAGGGGCAGGGTGCGACCATTCGTTACCAGCATGTTTTGAGCTATTCTATCCAAGTCATTTATGACATTATGTATTGCAGAACTTAATATACGCTAAAGATAATATACGGAAGACCATTATATAATAATATCTTTTGCATCGAAAACCACACACCATTACTTTGTTGTTTTCGCATGTATAAGATGGCTTGTTCACAAACATAGAAAAAAAGAACATAAATGTTTTCTACAAGTATAATCTACCGCTAATTGAATGTTGGCCAAGGATACCAAAATGAAGAATAAGGGAAGGCAATAGAAAAGTAAGAACAAAATAAGAGAAAAATGTTAACAAGTACCTTTGTGACATTGTGTTGGCGTTTGTTACTAGTGGGTATCGTGCCATTTGATCCAAGGCATTCATTGCATATGTCATAAGCTAAAGAGACAATGTTCCTTTTTCTGCAATATCATTATATAGTAATATCATTTGCGCCAAAAACCATACCTCAATTTTTGTTCTTTATTCAAGTATAAGTTGACTTGTTCACATGCATAGTTAGAAAAAGAGAACATGAAAGAAATATCGACAAACATAACAATAACATCATATAATCTACTGATAGTTATTTGTCAAAGATGCCAAAATGAAGAATAAGTGAAGGAACTAGAAAAATCAGATGGAAATTTTTAGAGTAAAATGCTCGGCACGTGAATTTGCGTGACATAGTGCTACCGTCCGTTACTAGTGAGTGTTGTGTCATTTGCGCCTAGTCACTATTACATTGCGTATGGCATAAGCTAATAATACGAGAAAAATAATCATGAGAGACCATTATATAATAATAACTTTTGCACCAAAAATCACACCTCATATTGTTGTTGTTGTCGTTATTTTTTTCCAAGTATAAGTTGATTTGTTCACATGCATAGTTGGAAAATTAGAACATTTACAAATATCATAACATCATAATAATCTACTGCTAATCTAATGTTGGTCAAAAGGTTCCAAAATGTAGAGTAAGCGAACAAAAGAGAGAAAGAAAATGAGACTGGATTGTGCGGGCGGTGCCTTTGCATGACATAGTGCTACCATCCGTTACTAGTGGGTTTTTTGTCGTTTGAGCAAAGTTATTTATTACATTGCGTACCACATAAGCTAAAGACATGAGAACAAAAATATCATCAATTACCAGCGGGTTTTGCGCCGTTTGAGCAAATCCACTTATTACATTGCGTAGAACATAAGCTAAAGACATGAGAAAGAAATATCATCCGTTACTAGCGGATTTTGCGCCGTTTGAGCAAAGCCATTTATTACATTGTGCGTCGGATAAGCTAAAGTTATGAGATATATACAAAAAACCATTATATAATACAATATCTTATGCACCAAAAATCATCTCTCATTGTTTTTCAAGTATAAGATGAAATGCTCACATACATAGTTAGAAAAACATATCATGAAAACAATATTTACATGTATAGCAGTATCCGTTTTGTATCATACAATGTATAAATAATCTAATGTTGGTCAAAGATAACAAAAATAAAAAATAATGAAGGAAATAGGAAAATGGACAAAAGAATAGCGGAGATACATGTTTTTTTTTTGACTATATCAAGAGAGGATTTTGCATATGTTGCCATCATATTTGCTGTATTTCATGCTCTAAAAATCAAACCATGCAATTTTTAATGCGCTTATTAAAATGCAGATATGGTCCTAGCTTTATTTAGGCAGTGTAACATGAGGGCTCAACAAACTTCCATATATATCCAGTGGAAAACCATGGGAACCCTACTCCTCCCCCACATCATTTATGACACAAGTGCCGAAAGCTGACGTCCAATAAAACCACTTCCCAGAGGAGCGCTTTGCACCAAGCACCAACCCCGGCAATAATAAGACGGGCGAGAGAGTGATTGAGCGGGCGTTTTATCTTTCTCTCTCTCTCTCTCGGTCGGCCAGTGTGACGGACTCGTCGCGGTGGAGGGGGGAGAGGGGGTTGAGCTCGCCGTCGATTCGAGGGGAGAGGAGGCGGGAGGAGAGGGGCGGCCACCCCGGGGAAACCGAGCCCTATCGGCCGCGGGGCCCCTCCATCGACCGCCAGTCGCCGCCGGCCATGGCAGGGGCGGCGCCGGATCGGGCGGCGCTGACGGTCGGCCCGGGCATGGACATGCCGATCATGCACGACAGCGACCGCTACGAGCTGGTGCGGGACATCGGCTCCGGCAACTTCGGCGTCGCCCGACTCATGCGCGACCGCCGCACCATGGAGCTCGTCGCCGTCAAGTACATCGAGCGCGGGGAGAAGGTATGCGTATGCCGCCGGTTCCCCCCCCTTCCGCCCCTTTCTCGATGCATGCCCCCTTCCCCCTTGAATCGATTCGGCGCTGTTTGACCAGCCTGTTTGCCCCCCATGTGCTGAATCGCGGCCGATTCGGGAGGCTCTAGCTGATTAGGACCTGTTCGATTCAGATGGTGTAGTTTTAGTGCTGAATCAGTTGATGCTGAGTGGCTAGCTTGTTCGTTTGTTCGCTCTGTGAATTATTAGGAGTCATACTTCTGTTTCAAGGACTGAATTGCTTGGTTAAGTTTTAGGTTTATCTTCATTGCCTGTGATTATTGGATGTAGATACTTCTACCTATTTCATGTGATATAGTTAGTATTTTCGACCTCTATGCGTGCATCGATCGATGCCGAGGCCGGGGTCTACCCTCCTTTTCGAAAAAGGAACTGCTCTAGTAGTTCTGTGGGTGCTTCGGTTTTGTTCTGATATGCCATAATTAGTGGTAATGAGACATCCAGGACAGCATTGCACCAAATGCCGATAAAATTAAAAGGTAGACTGAAAGTACCGAGATATACCCCGGTTGGCTGGTCATGCGGGCATGCACACGCCACCCGCCAGGGTTCGATCCTGGATCCAGCACGGTCTGACTCATATTTATCTTTAAATTGCAAGGTACAGCTGCAGCCGTAATTTCCAAAATAACTTTTCAAATATAGCAAACTAATCTCCATCTACTTGATGGAGAACGGTGCTTGGTTGGTCAGTGGAGTGTGCTTCCTATTGGAGAGGGATCAATTCCTGGGATCGACTATGTGCCTTACTAACACCCTTGGGGTTTTCCTAGTATTAGGTGACAGCCTGTTGAGTCTTCAGTCATGAGTGTGCGTGTGTGTGCGCTTGTTAGGGGCCATGATTGTCTGTTTTTCAAAGAAAATAAAACTCCATATGGGCAAAGATCCCTTTAGGTGTATTCAGTAAACGTGGTGTTTCTAAGTAGAAATATGTGGATGTAGTGATGTCTAGGAGTGGCATGGTTGTGAAAAGTTGTAAAATACACTCACAAGTCAAATTGATGTTGATAAATGCTAAAACTAGTATTTTTTTTGCTTTTGTAATTTACTCATCAGCTTTCCTCATTTAGAAATAACCCCTACATTTTTCTGCCTGCATGGTAAACAAAGGTAAACAATTGCCACCCTGTTGTTTCAGCAAATGATCCCTTGACCCATGATCATTTGACCATCCATGTTTATCTAATTGCTTGTGGTTACAGCACATGCAATTGATCAGATTAAGTTTAATGCCAGTATATTTGACCAACTGAGGGGGCCCAGCCAAGTATTTTCTGGTCCAAGTAATTAGTTAATACTCAAATCAGCGAGTGTCCCTGTGTAACTCTTGTCACTATGAACTATTCCACTACTCTTATCCCATGCATAAGTCAATGTAGGTACATCCATGTATGGCATCCTTAATGTCAGTAGCAACACTTATTGGGGACAGGAAACTACCTGTTTTAGACAATTGAGACAAGAAATTATTCATAATAAATAATACACTTGTTGAGGCAAAGGAGGAGGAATAGCTAGCACGATTGGGTTTGGTGGCCTATTCTCACTTATACTTTAAGTATATCATACCATATTGTAGTTGGAATGTGGAATATGAATATGATTAAGCATCGCAAAAAAGAAGATTCTCAATCAACTGTTGCCCGTTGAAAGAGGTTGTAGTGTTATAAGCTTGAAAAAGATCACTAGACAAGTATGTTTAGACTCCCACCTTAAAAGGCACTTAATACTCTACACTGAACCCAGAATCTGATCCTACCTAAGTCCAGAATCTGCTACTTCTCTTGGTACAAAATGCCCAAGTCTGATTCCCTTGTATCATATATCCATGATTGGAGTTGGCGTATCGGCCAACGCTTATGTGGCGAGCAATAACTTTCCATAAGTCGGATCCCCCTGTATCATATATCCATGATTGGAGTTAGCTTATCAGGCAATGCTTTTGTGGTGAGCAATAATTTTCTATACCATTACTTGCTGTGGTCATTTCCTGGAAGTTTACTAAAAGAAGGTTCTCTTTCGGGATATTGGATCAGCAAAAGTCCGTTAGTTTTCTGGAAGGACATTTGAACTGATAGGTTGGCTAATTCCCTGGTCCTCTTGGGTTTTCTTTCCATAAAGCTCATATGTGAGCACATGCTTCATGGCCTGATATTATTTGTGATCCACCATCACTAGTCGAGTCATTTGAGCTTCGTGTAGATGGAAACTCCAGATGGTGAGTATGTGGGGTGGTAGCGTGAACATGTTCCTCCATTGTATAAATATTTAGACATTGGCTTGTTTCTTAAATACAAATCCTTAATAGTTGTGACTACCTGGTTGCCTTATTTTGTTTGTTCTGTTGTGCAGATAGACGAGAATGTCCAGCGTGAGATAATTAACCATAGATCACTGAAACATCCCAACATCATTAGGTTTAAGGAGGTAAGCCATGATCCTCTGCTTGTTCTCTAGTTCACCACAAAAGAGGAGAAAAAATAGCGAAAATATCTTGTGCGTCATGTATTTGTAGGTTATTTTAACACCGACCCATCTTGCTATTGTCATGGAATATGCATCTGGTGGTGAGCTTTTTGAGAGAATATGTAAAAATATACGATTCAGTGAAGATGAGGTATGTATCTGCTCTCTGGTTACTCTGCTGCATCTTTTTTCTTGACATGCATATATTTGCTTGAATCATTGGTGGGACTAAGTGCATATGTCCTTTTTTAGGCTCGCTACTTCTTCCAGCAGCTTATATCTGGAGTCAGCTACTGCCATTCGATGGTATCGGTTATTTACACAACCTATCTTTCACCTATTGTTACTATGTGTTCATATGTTGCAGTATGCTAAACTGTTCCATTTTATTCTTAATTTCTTATCTTCAAGCAAGTATGTCACCGTGACTTGAAGCTGGAGAACACATTGCTGGACGGTAGTCCTGCTCCTCGCTTGAAGATATGTGATTTCGGCTATTCTAAGGTGCTTACATAATTGAACTCGTTATTCTAGATAATTTTTGTAAAATACATTGCATATGGGTGTTTTCAAAATGATTCACAAGATATTTAAGTCAATGTTCATGCAGTTAGATAGAAATTTTATGGTTTCCTGGCGTTGCGTTTAGAACAGCGGGATCAATATTTTACCCTATGGGCCTGTTGTGTTCATAGGTTCTTTCTGATAAGCCATGACAAACATTCTTCATTTTCTGCAGTCTTCAGTTCTCCATTCACAACCAAAATCAACTGTTGGAACACCTGCTTATATTGCACCTGAAGTTCTGTTGAAGAAAGAATATGATGGCAAGGTATGCAAGTTCTCGAGCTCTGTTAATCTTCGGAGGGGTGTAGTATAGTTCACCGCATATGCAACTTAGTTTGAGAGACGTAAACTGGCAACAGGTCTAGTTGTTTGGTCTCCTAATCTGAATTTCTGTATACTGTATATTGAAGGCTGAACCCTTGTATGTGCACCGTTAGGCTAAGAATATGTGTCCCTTTAGTCAAGATGGTACTACACATGTACTTGTCACAGGCTATTGTACAGAGTGTAGTGTGATGAAATCATTCCTTGGTTTTGAAGGAAAATGGCCTAGCTTCCCAGTGATGTTTCCCCTGTTGCACTTGATATGCTGGTCCATTTTTCTGGGACCATTGTTAGATGTGTTTATTATGATCTCATCCTGGTATGCCCTTTTATGTGTCTGATGAAATCGTAGAAATGTTATACATTTTAAGTGTTTGTAAATTCAGTACAAGGCTTGTTACCGCCCAGTGTTCACTGGTCATTACTGGTTACTAATGGCAATCAGTTTGACCTAAACACTGGAGAGGAACCTTAATGCCTGGTCGGGAGTCATTGGAAATTAGCTGCCTGTGATTGGTTTTCTGACTTTCTGGGGAACTTGGTAGCATTGGTGAGTGTTACATCTTCCCTCACATTTCGAAATAGTATCCTCATAAGTACTTACATTTGAAAACATGCAAACTCAGTTAGATAGGCGCACATTTATCAGAGATCAGAGCAATTTACAGAGGAAAATTTGGCTTTTAAATAGCCCACTCTTATTTGACCCAACCAGGATGTCAGATCACTGATGTTAATTGACTTGTTACCTCCCAAGACAAGGAACCCACCCTTGCTCATACTGACTTACTATTTGTACATGACTAAAACAGATTGCTGATGTATGGTCCTGTGGTGTGACTCTTTATGTCATGGTAGTCGGTGCATATCCTTTTGAGGATCCAGAAGAACCTAAAAACTTTCGGAAGACAATTCAGGTTATCTTATTTCTCTTCTTTCCTTTGTCATGATTTAGGCCTTTTAAACTAAAAACTAATACTATGACATCACCTTTGCAGCGTATCTTGAGTGTTCAGTATTCAATTCCAGATAACGTGGACATATCTCCAGAGTGCAGGCACCTAATTTCGAGGATTTTTGTTGGGGATCCTGCGTTGGTGAGTCTTTGGATGTTCAATTCTAGAAACTAGCTTAGCTATCATATCCTGTATTATGACTTACGTGTACCGTGCCTCTTTACATTTTCTTCATGTTTTGCTCAAAACTTAACCTGACAATTAAAGTATAACCAGTGAGGGATAACTGCCTTTTTGCAGAGTCCCCATTAGGGGGTCAGGGCAGCTTGAGGTTTTGCCATACAGTAGTGAATTACACCTCTTAGGTTCTTCAACTGCCGCTGGGCTTATATGTGGCAATGTGCATGTGTTTTTTACAAGACCAAGCTAGGCTGTTTGTGTCTGTGTTTTAGTAATTATACTTGTGTCATTGCACTGTGTTTGTCATCATTGTTCCGCTTGCTGACCTATATAACTGTTTGGCACAGTATATCTCCTTTGTCATCATTAGTAATATTATTTTACTAATTTTAGGCTACCGATGTAACTGTTTGGTATTCCCTCCATCCCATAATATAAGAGCGTTTTTGACACTAGTGTGGTGTGAAAAACGCTCTTATATTATGGGACGGAGGGAGTATAATATATCTCCTTTGGAAGATCTAGTGTGCAGCCATCAGTTCAACAAAAAGTAGTGCATTTCAGTAGGACGGTTTTGATATGGGGATCATCTCTGCAGTCTACATTGCCACCACTTACATTATCCTTTCTGTGTACTTAGGCATACTCGTGTCTAATGCAGTGATACCTTATTTGCATTCCATTGTATTTATGTGTATCATTTTCATGACACTGCTGGTGATGATAAATGCAGAGGATAACCATCCCTGAAATACGGAGCCATAACTGGTTCTTAAAGAACCTTCCCGCTGCTTTG
>NW_024117313.1:0-14537 GCF_003073215.2 Triticum urartu | reverse complement strand
CACAATATATGAAACACCTAAATTAACCCCGCAAAACCCCCAACCCCCCCCCTTCAAAAAAAAACAAAAACCACAGCCACAGAAGTGCTGACGCGTGGATGCCTATTGGTCCCGGTTGGTGCCACCAACCGGGACCAAAGGGTCTCCTGACTGGGCTCTGCGCAATGCCCACGTGGAGGGCCTTTAGTCCCGGTTCTGGATTGAACCGGGACTAAAGGGGGGAGGTATTAGTACCGACACTTTAGTCCCGGTTCTGGAACCGGGAATAAAGGCCCTTACGAACCGGGACTATAGGCCCTTTTTCTACCAGTGGTGGTAAGTGGCGAGAGCGTCTGTGAAGAAGTACACCCCTGTAGGGTTATAAATGATCTATTCAAATAGTCGCGTCTGCGGTAAAGGACCTCTGGGTTTCCTGTACAATTCATAGACAAGCGAAAGTGGAGCAATGCCCACGTGGAGGGCCTTTAGTCCCGGTTCTGGATTGAACCGGGACTAAAGGGGGGAGGTATTAGTACCGACACTTTAGTCCCGGTTCCGGAACCGGGACTAAAGGCCCTTACGAACCGGAACTATAGGCCCCTTTTCTACCAGTGCTCTCTCTCTCTCTCTCTCTTAGTCTCCTTGCTAATCGAAATCTTTCCCAGTCTCTCATTAATTCCTTTCCTATTTTGTGAAGGTTCCTCCTCGCTCGCCCATTAATTTCCCATAGTGTTATTTTTTTCAAGGGAATCTCATGAGGGTTATTAGGAGCCAGAATTATTTTTTCGCGGGAATCACATGGTAAGCAATGCTTAATTACTTTTCGTAATTCTGAAATCTACTTCATCCCTTCTTTTTTGTTGGGTCAATCCCATAATCCCTGGCTCCCAACAATAAGGTTGGAGTGAATTTAGGGACCCCAATGATTAAAAAAATATGGATAGAATGTCATGCTGAAAACTGTAACATGCTTGTTTTCTTTTCCAGAGAAAAACATGCTTGATTTTTCGCTTGATGGGGTCACATTCCCATAATTTTTTCATATGCCCACTTACTTAGCGTACTTTCTTACAATTTGCTCTCTCACCTATTCTCCTTGCTGATCGAAATCTTTCCCAATCTCTCGCTAATTCCTTTCCTATTTTTTGAAGGTCCCTCCTGGCTCGCCCATTAATTTCCCGGTGTGTTATTTTTTTCACGGGAATCCTAGAGTGTTATTAGGAGCTAGATTTATTATATTCTCTTGTTAGAGATTCCTTTCCTTCTTTAGTAAATTCCTCCCAGCAGTGTGGCTGGGTACATCAGTTGAATCTCTCTTTAATTTTTTCCTTCGTTTTGAGGGTCCCTCTCGCTCCCCCATGATCTGTTTAGGAGCCTCTCGTAGAATCCATTGCTTCCATAGTTATATTCCTTATTTTCTTTGTCACCTCATCTCCTACCTCTTTCTCAGTTTACAGGGCGTGCACGTACTTTTAGGTCATTAATTTGACCAACCTAATACAAGTTATATATTACAAAAAATATACCAATATAAACTTCAGATGTTCTATTTTCAAACGATATAATTGTTGCGTTATATAGTTTATATTAGGATGATAAAATTGACAGCCTAGATATACGCGTTGGACTTGTAAACTGAAACGGAGGTAGTATTAGCGGGCCTATTGGCTTGGTTCCGACAAATGAAACTGACGGGAGGAACACCAGACGGGTGAAATTAACGGACGAAAATTAGGGAGGAAAAAGAAAACTTAAACTAAAAATGAAAGGAAAAAGGGATACCGGGTCTTCTCGGGTGGAAGGGTGAGCCTTTGACCAGTAGGGTGCTTGCCTGCTTGATGCAATAGAGGGTCGCTGGCTTTTCGTAAACCAAAGGGCGGTGCAGCGGAAAAAACCAAACCATTTTCTCCTCACTTAATCGGTGGCATAGTGGGTTATTTGTGCCAACTTTAGAGGTAATTTCAGTGACGTACCATCAGAAGCAATAGCTGCTTTATTGTTAGGTAGAGATATATCAACATCCAATACATAGGATAACTCTACAGGCTCCAAGAGAGGAAATCTAATGAGACTGGGAATGCTACACATCGATCATAGTTTTTGGGCTGGTTGTTATGGATAAAATCAATGTTCAATGGCTCCCCACTCCCTTTTTCTTGGCTGCCCCTACCTATACCATTTTTACCTGAACAATAGAATTTATCCATTACTTTACCAAGTGATACATTTATTTCATTTGGCAATTACTTCATTCAAATTTCTACATTGTATAACTGTGTGTGGAATGAAACCTTGATGAATTTGTTTAGCATTTCAACACTACATGTTACATTTCAGGTTATTCCTGGTCCGCATCTTCACTTCGATACTTTGCATTGATCTAATGCCAATTTGCCATTTGAGTTTGTCAAGGATTTATTTGCTTCTAAGCGATCCATGTCATCACAGTTGCAAGTGGTTTTATTGTGCCATATTTTGTAGTCCATACGTAGTTCTTCTACACCTTTTTCATTGTGAGATGTAGCCTGTGCTAGGTATTAGATGATTGCCTTGAGCAGCATTCACCAAGTTTTCCGAGTGGATTTCCTCACCATAGCACACATGGGAGATACTAAACATGATGCGCCGACTTTGATCATGAGTAGAATGGAGTGCAAAATCTATTGCAAAATATTCTCTTCTTGTAAAATCAGTATTTAAGGTCAGGAAGACCTTGCAAAAAGTGGAATGATTTCATGGGGAGTAATCCCCTATAACACTAAGCTCCCCAATTTTAAAGAGCTCACATCAATTGAGGTCTCCAATTAGAATTGGGTCACCCGATTTTGATCGGGTCAATAATTTCTCAAAGCTCTCTCATTTAATCCTTTTATATTGTACACTATGCTCCCAAATTTTAAGGCCTCGCAATAAATTGAGGTATTCAATTAAGAATTGGGTCATCCGATTCAATTTAGAATTGGGTCATCCGATTTTGACCGGGTCAACAGATTTCTCAAGGTCTCCCATTCAATTCTTTTAATTCACTATGTTTGCTCATTTTAAAGCTCTTTCATTCAATTAAGGTATTCAATGTTGAATTTGGTTTACATTTTGACCGGGCCAACAATTTTTCAAATCAATCAACAGCAATCGGCCTATAAAAACATCAATCCCGCGCACCCTCCCACCACCTAGAAAAAGAAGCGCCACCACGTGATATTGTAGCACCAATATAGTACATGCAACCACCCACACAAAAATTTCCCCACATAAATATAGGTTGGTTAGCAGATAACTCGGAGTCACACCACGAAAGGTCCACAAAATCTCTGCATTATAAATAAAAATAAAACACACTATCATTTACCCCACCCACCAAACTAAATATTTCATCTGTTCCAAAATATAAAGGGTAATAGATTTTTGAAAAGTCAAATTTCTTTAACTTTGACCAAGTTCACCGCAAAAATATCCACGTCCACAATATTAAACAAAATAAGTATGGAAAATCATTTCATGATGAATTAAAAAGATCGATTCGATATTATGGATTTTGATTTATCTGTCTACAAATTTGATCAAATTTAAAAGATTTGACTTTTAAAAAAGTAATACACCTTATATTTTAAAACAGTGTGACTTTTTTTAAGAAACCCAACAACACCGATGACGCGGCAAAGCGCGTTCCTTCTAGTATGAGGTGACATTAGACGGAGAAAGGTCAATAAAGAAGCATGCCTTGTGCATTTTCTTCGGCCATTGTTAGGGCACGTGCATCAATTGGCCTTGTTGTAGATTGTTTATCTTGATATTCAAGAGATTAGTTTCAGTTTATTTGTTTGCCCTTCTCCGTCTGCCCACTAAAATATTTGATAATACAAGCTCCGCCGAATAAGAAGTCTGATACTTCAGCTTTAGATCTATCTTTCACTTGGGTCGGAACATACAGTAGAGTAGTATAGCTACCTTCAAAAAACATGCTATTGTAGAATTTTGTGCTGGTTTATTTTGTAAGGAATGCTTGTTTTGTACCGCTACTCATAAACGGAGGGAGTACAAAGTTGGATCATCTATTTTGGAACGGAGGAAGTAGTACCCACGAGTAATGAGCTAACATCTGTGGGCTGGCAAGCCCCAAAATATGAGAATTGGGATGCAAAGCACCGTCAGGGTTCCGAAGTCTAAAAGCCATAACTAACACCAACGACATGAACACAAGAGTGGTAAATGGTGCCATCCTCCTTCCCTTCAGCCAGTCACGAAACCAAGTTGCAGCCAGTTTTCCTTGTGCCAACATTATCTGGAAGTCATGGGCGCCAGCGAAGTGCAAGATGAACCTCTGGCTCTTGGTGCAAAACTGGTTGTGGATCGCCGACCGCCGGCAGTGCCATGGCCTCTGCGTGAAAGGAATCTGCGTGCTCTATGCCAACGCCCAGGAAAAGGTCATGGGATTGGGTGACAAATGGGAATTCAGATTTTTGCTTGGGACGACCAAATTGTACTAGCTGCTTCGCTGAAGGTTCTTAATGGCAGCCATGTATGTGATGCTCTTTGGTTTGGTGTTCTGTCAAGTTAGAGCAACTCTAGCAGACCCCGCATCCTGCCGGCCCGCAAAATGCGTTTGCAGTTCACGCAAAACCGTTTTTGCGGGCTGGCGTAGGCTGGCACAGATGCAGACCCCGTATAATAGACCTGTAAAAACGCATATTTGCGGAATATGCTTTTTTACGGGTCGGCTTCTGCGGGTTCTGATCTGGCGCAGTTTCTCCCGGCCCGCAAAACTTAAATTTACAACTTAAATTGATCTAGCATAATGCTTTTCTTTGCTTTTCCAACAACATTACATACAAAAGATATCATCAAATCTTGGCTAGAATAGCAAAACCAATGAAAACAAGAACCACAAGTATGCATTTCAGAAGATTTTCCAATTTCCATAACTGCTCCCATTAGTTGAAGCAATATCTTCTCCATGCACTCATTGTTGATCTACGGATTCTTGATCTTACTTTCTTCATTCTTCATCTTTGGTTTCAAAGAAGTAGACGTTGCTTCCCCTCTAGTTGCACATGCCGCCGCATCATTCCCTTCCATTGTACTAAGGAGTGCACCAACATCTATTTTCTTTCTATTAACAAATCAATGTATTGGCCTTCCCAAAACCAAAATGAGCATCCATCGTTCTACACAAAACATTGAGCAAGCTCGAAATGAGCTACAGCAATTGAACTAAAGAATGAGCTATGGAACGAGGTACCGCAAGTGCACGTACTCCGTCGTTTTCGCATTTGTAGAACACCCATCCGGGGTGCTTCGGCATGCCCAAAGTGAGCCGCAGCACTTGGCGCGGGCAGTCGTCGCACTCTATGAGCGGCATCGGCATGCCACAAAGATGCTGCGCAAGCGCCGAGCCCGGTGGACGGCCGGACAAGTCCATGCCCGCAAACCTTTGGCGGCGGCAGGCGGACGAACCCATGCCTGCATGCGGCGATGCACACTTGCCTGGGTTGCGGGAGAGGCTCCCCGACCACTCCATCGCCTGGGGAAGCAACCGGCGGCCGGAAAAAGGCAAATCCGACGGCCCGCGATGAAGTGCCGCAGATCTGCAAATCTGGCGGCCCACCGACGCAGGGGGAAAGGGATGGGAGGCCTCCTGCGCGTGGCGGCCTTCCGGCGTGCTCCTGCCGGTTGTTGTCGCCGGAATCTTGGATGGCGGGCGGCGGCGACGCGCGGAGGGAGAGGAGAGGTGGTTGGTGGGAGAAAGCACAGGATGAAATCCCCCCCCCCCATCAACCGCTTCCGCTTATATGCAGGGCACCGCAGCCGCGAGGGGGAAACTCGTGTTTTTCCGGGTTGGGGTCGGGATTTTGCCGCGCCTTCTTAAATTTTTTGCAGGACGGGACGGAATGCAGGGTCTGATTGGGCTGGTTTTTTTGCACCGACCTGCATTTTAGCGGTTATTTTACGGATTGGGGCAGGATGCGGGGTCTGCTAGGATCTACCACGATGGCATTTCCCTCGTCTTCAGCTCACGATACCACGCTGACATGCCTAATCCTGGAGATTGGTCTCATCACATATCCATGTAGCACAGGTTCTCAGAATTGAAACCTTAACATTTAAAAAAACATTTTAGCCTCACCTGTTACATTTTGGGTTCATTTTCTCATTCATTTTGTGACACTATTAGTTGATTTGATGCCAATTTTCCAATTGAATTTGTCAACAACACTTTTCAAATTGATCCACATTATGACAGTAGAAAACTGGCCATAAGATGTTTGCCTCGACCAGCGTAACCAAGTTTTCCAAGTTACATTGCCTCATGTGAAAAACAGGGCATGAACAGGAAACCCATGAGGATCCCAAGTACCAGAGTACAAAACAACACAGGAATATCAACACTAACACGGAAAGGATATTTCATTAGTAATAAGAGGTAACAACTGTCTGCCTCAGACAGCCAGCCATACAGAGCAGCAAACTGACTGCCTATCTTTCTTCCTCCAAAACACAAAATATCATGCAAAATATAGGTTTTCTTTCACCTATGCGTATGCCACTACCTGCTACTCTTCAGTTTATAGGACATATCTACTTTGTCTCAAGCCAAACTCTCTTAAATTCGACCAAGTATATAGAAAAAACAATCAACATCAATCTAGTACAGAAGATAGATGCTGATATTACTTTTTATATAAACTTGGTCAAAGTTAGAAGGGTTTGACTCAAGACAAAGCAGATATGCATTATATAAACTAGAAAGGACGATACTACTACTACTGTAACATCCTACGGTTGGTATACTCCACTCCACAACTGAATCGTTGAGGATTCTTCTTATCCAGCAGCTGGAGTAGGGGCAGTCTTGCTAACACTATCAATTGCATCTATGTCTGGTGCTCGTTTCGGATTTCATCTCCATTTTCACCTGGCTGTTATTATTTTTATCAGAGGCGCTTGATTTAGCCTTGTTGGAGTCGTCGTTGGACTTGCTATTTCTGAGCTTGTCAAGTGCTTGCAACAATGATGAACCAAGGATCGCTTGCAGTTTCACCTCGTCCATTGTGTTCAGATCTGTAATGTTCAGATCAAGTGTAATCTTCTCTGTAGGTGCACCACTGTCAGACTGTACATCTTGTTTGGTGATTACCCCGGCCGAATTTGAGCAGTTTTGCTTTTTGACATCTACTTCACAGGATTTTTCTGTCTGTGTGTTGGTAGCAACAGGACACGGTGCAATGCTACCATCCTCTGCCAGATCACTTTCTACAGATGCCGGTTCATTTAGGTCAATGATGAACTTGTTACCATCAGTTTCGACAGGGCTATGATTCCTTTCAATTATGGCAGCAGGGCTTTGATTCCTTTCAACTATGGAAGCAAGGCTTTGATTCCTTTCAACTATGGCAGCAGGGCTTTGATTCCTTTCAGTTATGGCAGCAGGGCTATGATTCATTTCAACCATGGAGGCAGAGCTTTGATTCCTTTCAACTATGGAAGCAGGGCTTTGATTCCTTTCAGTAATGGCATTCCCCTGGAGGTCACTTCCAGAATTACCAGTAGTGTTATTTTCTTCATGTGAAGGGCGCACTTCAACTATGGCATTCCCTTGGAGATCATTTCCAGAAGTACCAGTGGTGTTATTTACTCCAAAAGAAGGGCGCACAAGCTTTCTTCTCTTCTTTCTGTCGGTAACCTCCTTTTCTACGTTTGTATCCAGCCCAGCCGCTTTGCTGCGCCTCTTGAAGTTCAAGAAGGGAGGATCTGCGCCTTCTTCTCCTTCTAGTCCACTTGGCAGGTTTAGCTCTGGAAGAGGACAGGGCATGTCCATGTCCTGTTCACGGACCAGCTGTTTACAAACATCTTCTCTAGGACTTATACTCTTGTTGCTCCACTGTTTTGTTCTCTGAGAAAGTAAATAGAGCAATTGGTTCATTGAAGGACCCGTAACTTCTTGGGGAGGTAGTTGTGGCTTCACTGATAAGCGAGAAAACACATTCTTTTGTGGGCGCTGACTAGGAACTGCCATCTTGCTTTCAGCTCCAACATCATGATCAGTATATGGTCGATCTGAAATGTAGGCTAATGTTTCATGTCCAGAACCTGATGAGGCTGAACCATCACGATTAAAATCACGCCTCTGTTGTTCTTTTTCCAAGTCCTCAGGGCGATCATGGATTGGGATGTAGCCAGTAAAGCTTTCTTTATGTTGAATGATCGCTGATACTTTAGGAGCTTCAGGGTAAGCCGGAATACCTAGCTGAGTTGATTCTGGAGGTGTAACAGATTTTCGTCTGTTTAAATGCAGACGCTCAGATGCATACATCTCTCTGCATTGGTCACAGTTAATGTCGTAATCATCCTTCCAGTGAGCATTGTGTTGCGGACTTTCCAGAGATGAATCATGGTATGATGGGAAATATGGAGTTGAGGTCAAATAGCTTCTTTCATCACCAGTTGGAACCTGAGTTAAATACCGAGAACATGACAAGCTACTGCCTCCATATGACTGCTTTACTGACAACCTAACTCCATCAGTTGGGCCTTGTGTCATGCACCCAGAAGACAAGCTATTGTGCGGATAATCATCAGATGATGGGTACGACTGATTTGCCACAAACTGATCTTGGTGGTATTTAGCTGCCTGAGAGCAAGGAGCAGACACCTGAGTTGAAGTGCCATCTATTGCTGAAACATCTGGGAGATGTTGTTGACTATGATAAGGTAATTTTATCTGGTTGCCGTAGATGGGAGCGGTCTGGGCTCCAAAAGCTTTGGTTACCAAGGGCATTGACACATTTGGCTGTGTCTCAAAAGTAGGTGGTGCAATTAGATGCATGCTTGTAGAAGCAGAGCAGTTTGTTTCGACAGTTGAGATCTTTGGGGTACTCGAGGGTATCAAAGTGTGGGAACGATCAGCAGAAAAAGGAGGACTATTGGGAGACAAGCTCCTTTTATCTGGTCTCCTTCTGCTTGAGTGCTCCTTTTCCAGATTAGCACTTGTTGAATAATTGCAAATAGGGTGCTCTACCCTCTTTTTGTCAAATAAGCCATATAGCTGGACAACCTGCAAATGGAAAAAAACACCAAATTATATAATAACCTTGCAAACGTAAGGTTCACAAACTCAAAGTATTAAGTTTTTTCTTAGCAAACCTGCTGATAGGAAAGGTCGAAGTAGAACTTTTTTGAGATATAGTAGTTCTCTTCTATTGCAGGAAAAAACTCATCTTCAGTGAGCGGTCTGCACTTCCAAACAATATTGAAGCAAACCTAGGGGAAACAACAGCTCAAAACCAAATGAAGAGTTATTATCGCTAATCAGTAAGTGGCAGTCAGCAATACAAGGAAAGCAACAGCTCCCGGCAACTAAATCTTAGACAGTTCAACATAACATTTTACGCGATGTTCCCCATTATAAGTGGCTACTAGTAGATGAATACTGATTTTCAGCAGTACGTCAGAATACATAACCCCACCAACTCTTAAATACAGTTGTAAATGAGCCTTTAGAATCTTTATATGAACCAAAAAAATGACAATTGCAATTTACAGATCATTCAACTAATACTTTCTCGAGTTCTCTGAACCCAATGGTGTAACATAACAGAACCATATTATGATCATTAACAGTCAAGAAACATAGCACTGGCAATTGCAGTTCATAGATCATTCAATCACTACTTGTTGGGGTTCTCTAAGCCCAAGGGTTTGATAGTAGCATATTATGCTGGATTAATAATCAAGAGGCAAAGAAGGGTCATTGCATTTCACACTTCAGATATGATTCAATCACTAGCTACTAGTGTTTCCTAAGCCCAAGGGTGTACATTCCAATTTCTTCCCGAAACTTCCCAAGAAAAATCCCGAATTGGATCCAAAATTGACGGGTTAATGTGAGCTTATCCATGCGGTTAGGCACTCTTCAAATAGGAATCCATTTTCTAACTGGCTTTCGTGCTTTGGTGAGTCGTCCGAGATCTTTTCGATGACCTATGTTGTGTTGAAGGGATATATATATGATCCGATCGATTGCATAAGACCCGCGGTAGCAATAGAACGGGGAAAGTATACATAACAGAACCATAATGATTATGATTGATCAACAATCAAGAGGGTCATGGCAAGAGCGAATTACCTGTGCGGGGTACGTGCGGCCAGTGGATCGGAATGCGGTCCTGCTAATATCCATGCCTCCATCGGAGGCGGCCTCAAAGACGCCATAAAGCTTACGGAAGGTGTAGTCAAAGAGGAACAGGGGCATCCCCTGCTTGACATTGGCCACAAAGGGCCCATACTCTGGCGGTAGCCCGAAGACGCCGGTGTTGAAGCAGTGATCCCTCGTTTCACTGTTGGACATGAAGATGGCGCCAGCCATGTCGGCGGCGTCCTCCCGGAACGAACACCGGGGGCCCTGGAACCTCATCCTGCGCAGGAAAAATCAGATCAGAGGTAAATAAACCTTGAACAAAAATCATGGGTTTGGTTAGAGAAACAACAGTGGCAGATTCCACAGAGCGCACATTTGATTCCAAATGCGGCGGGAAGTGAGCTAATAGGCAGAGGAAACCCCCAAAAAGAAGGCAAAAAGGCGGAGGTTGTGGTCCATGGAAAGGACGCATCTCAGTCTGTTATTTTTTTTGTGGTATAATAAAGATAGAAAGAGCAGACGAAAAAGAAAGGGTCCAAGAACAGTGGTGGCGTAGTCTTGAAAAAGACGGCAGATTTGATATGATTCGTGGACGATGATTCTTAAGCAAAACCGCCTTTGTTGTTTTCAGGTTGCTATTCCCCCCTGCCTCCCGCCCGCCCATGAAAATACAGATCGAAATCGAAAAAAAAAAAGGCTAAGATTAGCCGGGAGTCGACCGCGCGTGGATCCAAATTTGACTGGCCGGCGGAACCGGGCGGCGAAAAACTAGCGCGGCTGCCCTATACTTGTTCTTCTAAAAAGAAAGCAAACAGAGCACGGCCGACCGGGCGGCGCCACGACTGGCGCAGCAACCCTATCTTCTTCTTCTTCGAAAAAAGAAACAAACTGGCCGGCAGGATGAACTAGTAGTACGGCAGCAGCAGGGGAAAGAACATACGTGCGTGCGCCGGCGGTTTGTGGGGCGGCGGCGCTTGGTTGTCGATTCGTGTGGTGCCTCGGCGGCGCGTCGATCTTGTTTCTTGGGAGAGCAGGCGAAGCGGTGGATTAATTGGAGTGGATTTGATGGCGATGCGATTGGGATTTATTAAGCGGAGGAGGGGATGGCAGCCGCTCTCGGATTGGAGTGGACTGGATTGGGCTGGGATTGGATACGGCTGCGATTCGGCTCGGGGTCGGGGGTATTTATCTCGTCTATCTATCTCCGCCTCCGCGGAGAGAAAGAAAGAAATCGTCTCCGGCTCGGCAATGGATGGCGGGCGGAGGCGGGGGTTTTCCTTGCCGCCGCAGCAGGGCAGAGAAAGAGCACGGGAGGGAGGGGGAGACGCTTCGCCGCGCGCGCACGCGTGTCGAGCCACCGCGAGAGGCAGGTAGGGTACGGCTGGATGGGTGGTGTGGACGTCGTGGGCCACTAGCGCTGCTCCCTCGCCTGCTTTCTCGGATGGGCCGGCCAGTGTTACACCCAAAAGGTCAACAACCTTCCCCTCCTTCCCTTGCTTGGTGGACCTTTTTTTACACACCTCCTTGCTTGGTGGACTTGATTTGCTTTGGTACCAAACAAAAGTTCCCATCTTGGGCATTCTTGACACGCGGTGCTCCGGGCGAGGGGAGGGGCGATGGACCGGAGCTGTCGCCGGCGTGTGCCTCCGTGTGCTGATCTACGGTTTGATCAGGACCGATGACTGCTACTGCGCGGACGACCGGCTAACATTGCGGCGACACGGCTGCCTAAAAACAAAGAGTATCAACTTCACGGGCAATGATTAGTCTGGTGTTTGAGGTGATCGATCGACCAGGCGACCTTGGGTTCACGAAGGAGGTAATCGAAGGTGAAATAAAGAAGTTGCGGTATGGTTACCAACCATTTATCAGGCCTTGTAGGCATGCGCGATGGGCGCGTGGACCCAATTGATAGAGCATGCATGGTGATAAGGGCAACGACTACTATAGACTGTGGGTGTGTGGGTGTATTAGGGTTTGGTTTCAAAAGTTGAGTGTACATGTACGGTGCCAAGATTGCTAACCAAACATCAATGAATTTACTTCAAAAAAAAAGCACCAAACATAGTACTGCAAAGGGTGCACATTCCTAGGTACCAGTCAATCGATTCTGCTTCTACTTAAGACGGTCGAGAGCAAGCCCTTTTTCTCACTGCCACAACACCGCGCACCTCACCTTGAACGAACATTCCTTTTCTCAATGGTTACATATGCTAGTCTCGTTTGCTTAGCAGAATCGTCTTCCTGCACTAAGTGGGCTTGAGAGGCAATAGGAACATGCATCTGTCAGTCGTGTGGCTTCAATGCCACTCTTTGTATTGACACTTGTATTAGTGACCTTGTTTCACCAAAGAGAAACGACACTACAACTGAGACGCTTCGTCCTCTAGGAATGTAAAGTACTTTGAGTACTACACTGGCAATGACTAGTTAGCTAGTTTAGTCATTTTTTCCAAAATTATGTTTGCGTATTCAATTGGCAATTAGTGATTTCCAGGCGCAAATACATTTTTAAATTAAATCGATGCATGTTCAACTACTTTTTATTATTTACAGTTGTGGGCAAATAAATAAAGAGTATACAAGTGTAGTACTAATAAAAATAAAAATCTACTATTCCTTGCTAGAGGGAACTTGGGAGCTTTCATTAAAATGACAGTTTGAGAAGGATCAATGTTTATCATAGATACACAAACGATGTTGCTCCCCTTAATATTTGTATCAAGTTAGTTCTGCTTACATCTCGTAGATGAAAAGTGTATACTAATTGATAGGACTTGTTGATGCATGAGAGGGGGTGTATAGGACCAATTGAACATGCATGGAGAGTTTCATTATGATTAATGTTGGTGCAACTTTCGATGTGAATTCCGCATCGTAAGGTTTCTAGGGATGATGCAAGAAGAACTCTGGCTGGCTACAATGAACCTATATATATTATGTATAGTTGATGCACCTATAATGCAAGCCCGTTATGAGAGGAGTTGAATTGGCAAATGAATTGGGTCTTCCGTGCATCATTATTCAATTAGAGTGTTTACAAGTTATTGAAACCCTCCAGACAGGAGGATTTTCTTCGATGGGTTGCCCCTCCATTTTATGACGATATTTTTGTCTAAAATTTATCTTTCAATACAGTGCAATTTACCTTCTGTAATAGGGATGCCAATTGTGTTGCACATTGTTTAGCGAAGCAGTATAAGTCTGGCCCCTTGTGTGGGTTGATGACCCTCCTAGTTTTATTGTTTCGTATCTCATTGATGATGTAATTATTATCTAAGGAGCACTAAAGGTAGCTATGATGCCCCCCCAGTGGTGGAGATAGGGGCGAGCAGGGCCTGCACTCACTACTGGGTCGGCCCATGATCGTGCAGCGCACACGAATTGTATTTTATAGCCCCCCCCTCCCCCCCAATGTGGACTCTTTGAGGAATCGAACTTGTGCCGTTACATTCGTGCACAAGTTGGCTAACGACTAGAGCTACTTAGCGATAGTCACTAAATGCATTGCGAATTGGTTAAGAACAACTATAGTCGCGTTATTTATTGCACAACATATTGTAGGATTTACTTAACCACTTAGATTTTTGAATTACTTTAAAACATTTTAGATAAACATGTTTTTAAAGTAAAATGCCGACAACATTTGAAAGTTCACAATTTTCAAAGAGAAGTTCATCAACATACAAAAAAAGTCGCCTATTGAGAAAAAGTTTACAAAATCGAAAAAAGATCATGTATTAAAAAATGTTCATGGATTCAAAAAAAATCATGAACTTGAAAAGTTTAACTAATTGTTTTTAAAATCCAAGATCTTTTTTGGAATACACAAACTTATTTACAAAATTTTTGAACTTTTTTCAAAATTGATGTATGTTTTTTTAAAAATTGATGAACCTTTTCAAAATCGACAAACTTTTTTTACAAATTCAATGATTTTTTTTTTCAAAATGCATGAATTTTTTTCAAAATGGATCTCCTTTTTTCAAAACTCAATTAACTTTTCTGAAATTTTTGAAATTTTCTTAAAAGGGGAAAAACTTTGTGAAATTCAAAAAGTTTGTGAAATATGAAGAATAGTTCATGGAAATGAAAAAAGATTCACAAATTTGAGTTTTTTTCCTAATGTTTCAAAATTTCACGTGTTAAAAGACAAAAATGTAACAACAAAAAGGAAAGAAGAAAGGTAAAGAAAGAAAGAAAAAAGAGAGTAAAAATTGGCCAAAGGAAACCGCGGAAAAAAGGAAAGCCGTCGTCGTTCTATTTAGCGTTATATTTGAAACAAAACAAATGGAGAAATAAAAGAAGTATCTAGCACACGATGTGAGGAGTCCCAGATGGTTATCTCAATTGGTAGTCTCGTCCCTGAGGTCTAGAGTTTGAAATATGATTTTGAATGATAAAAATAAAAAAATGGGCCTAG
>NW_024117312.1:0-11474 GCF_003073215.2 Triticum urartu | reverse complement strand
GAGCAAACCGGGTTTGTAAAAGTTTTTCCTTATCACTTTCAGTTTATCAACTGAATTGCTTGAGGACAAGCAAAGGTTTAAGCTTGGGGGAGTTGATACGTCTCCAACGTATCTACTTTTCCAAACACTTTTGCCCTTGTTTTGGACTCTAACTTGCATGATTTGAATAGTACTAACCCAGACTGACGTTGTTTTCAGCAGAATTGCCATGGTGTTATTTTTGTGCAGAAATAAAAGTTCTCGAAACGACATGAAACTTCACGGAGAATATTTTTGGAATATAGAAAAAATATTGGCGAAAGAATCAAGACCAGGGGGCCCACACCCTATCCACGAGGGTGGGGGAGCGCCTACCCCCCTTGGGCGCGCCCCCTGCCTCGTGGGCCCCCTGGATTTCCACCAATCTCAACTCCAACTCTATATATTCACGTTCGGGGAGAAAAAATTAGAGAGAAGGATTCATCGCGTTTTACGATATGGAGCCGCCGCCAAGCCCTAATCTCTCTCGGGAGGGCTGATCTGGAGTCCGTTCGAGGCTCCGGAGAGGGGAATCGTCGCCATCGTCATCATCAACCTTCCTCCATCACCAATTTCATGATGCTCACCAGCGTGCATGAGTAATTCCATTATAGGCTTGCTGGACAGTGATGGGTTGGATGAGATTTATCATGTAATCGAGTTAGTTTTGTTAGGGTTTGATCCCTAGTATCCATTATGTTCTGAGATTGATGTTGCTATGACTTTGCTATGCTTAATGCTTGTCACTAGGGCCCGAGTGCCATGATTTCAGATATGAACCTATTATGTTTTCATGAATATATGTGAGTTCTTGATCCTATCTGGCAAGTCTATAGTCACCTATTATGTGTTATGATTCGTTAACCCCGAAGTGACAATAATCGGGATACTTACCGGTGATGACCGTAGTTTGAGGAGCTCATGTATTCACTAAGTGTTAATGCTTTGGTCTGGTACTCTATTAAAAGGAGGCCTTAATATCCCTTAGTTTCCAATAGGACTCCGCTGCCACGGGAGGGTAGGACAAAAGATGTCATGCAAGTTCTTTTCCATAAGCATGTATGACTATATTCGGAATACATGCCTACATTACATTGATGAACCGGAGCTAGTTCTGTGTCACCCTATGTTATAACTGTTGCATGAGGAATCGATCCGACATAATTATCCATCACTGATCCATTGCCTATGAGCTTTTCACATATTGATCTCCGCTTAGTTACTTTTCCGTTACCACTTTTACAATTACTACAAAACTGCTATTGTTACTTTTTCTACCGTTACCGCTACTATCATATTACTTTGCTACTAAATACTTTGCTGCAGATATTAAGTCTTTCAGGTGCGATTGAATTGACAACCCAATTGTTAATACCTGAGAATATTCTTTGGCTCCCCTTGTGTCGAATCAATAAATTTGGGTTGAATACTCTATCCTCAAAAACTGTTGCGATCCCCTATACTTGTGGGTTATCAGCATTCAAATTTTTGTAAGAATATGTTTTGGATTTACCTTTATTATCGGTGGTTTATTCATTATGGATCTTGAAGAATAGGTATAACATTAATGCTAAACGTCTTAAAAAGACTGATAAATACCACTTATATGTGACACGACCGTCTTGGCCTCATCGGAATGAAATGTATGCTAGACTTCATAAAGATGGAGTATCAACATCTTTTGGTCTTGAATCATTAGACACATACGAGACTTGTCTAATGAGTAAATGACTAAGAAATCATTCACATCATCATGAAGGGGCCAGTAAATTATTGGGAATAAAACATAGTGATGTATGTAGTCCGAAGATCACCCGGTGCGCAGTGGATGTCTATACTTTGTAAACTTACTAATTTGAATATATATGGAAAATTTGAAAGGTTCAAAGAATTTCATAACGAAATTCAAAATCATTGTGACAAAAGATAATATTTCTACGATCAGATCATGGTAGAGAATATCTAAGTCATGAGTTTAGCAATAATCATGGAATTGTTTCACAAATTACTGGTCTGCTTTTATCAGTTTTTTAGAGAATTCTTGTTATGTTATGTGCAATTTGAACATAAATGTGCTCCCTATCAAACTAATTCTTCTGATGCTTTGCAACCTTGGATTGGCAAACAGCAAAGAGGGGGTCTGATCCTGATACATTATCGATCTGATAGGAGGTTACTTATGCAAACTCTCGGGGGATATCTAGAATCACTTTCAGCTTTGTAGACAGACCCCGAGCCGAGGTTGGAACAATTCTTTATTTTCTTGTTGGTTCCTTCTTTATTATTTATTAAAAGTTTTTCTCTTCCATTCGATTCATTAGCTTTAGGTAAAATAGAAGTCACAGAAATGCTCGCTTCTAAAAGAAGGCTTAAAGGCTTTGATCAAGGTCTCGCAAAAAAGGCTTTGATCAAGGCAGTGAACATTTTGCACTTGGAAACTAATAAGAAAGGAATTCAAATCATAGTTCAATACAGACCATTTCTCTTTTAAGAAGGGTGAAACTTTCCTTCCAATACTTGTGCGCTCTACCCATCTCAGCTTCAGCGCTAGAACGAGAAATGTTTGTTTCTTAGAAAAACATGCAATGAGAGAAGTGCTAAGAAAGAGACAACCAACAGGATCAACAGGATCACTCGTCCAAGTTGAGTCAGATTAAGCATGAAGCTAAAGTTGATTAGAGCTTTCACATAGTGCAATCTGCGAGAGGATGTGCCTCTCAACTACCGAAGAACATGAAGTAAGTGATCATAATGAACTAAAGTAGGAGCACTCTTCATAAGATCAAGAAAGTACTAGCATCTTTCGAAGATTGGAAAATCTCCCATACTTGGAGAGAAGCAAACCAACCGGCCAATTTGCAATTGACTCTGCTTAGTAGTTTACATCTTTGGTCTTCACATTTCCCCTTCCGTTTTGTAAAGTTAGTAGAAGAGGATAGATCCGGTAAATTGATGAATGTCAATCTTCATTTTTGTAGATTAATACATTGGTAGGGTCGATCAGGCAAATCCGCAGAGCATCGTCAAATTCAGTTGACTCGACACCATATGAGTTATGGAATGGAAAGAAACTCAATATGTCTCATCTCAAAGTTTGGGGTTATGAAAAATTATGTAAAATTTTTACAACCAAATAATCTTGACCCTAAAAGTAGGAAAATGTTACTTTGTAGGATAACACAAATTGCAATTGGTTATTCCTTCTAACAAAAGTCTGATGACAAAATGTTTGTCACTAAGAATGGAAACTTTCTTGAAAAGGAGTTTTTTGTTAAAGAAGTAAGTGGGAGGACACTACAACTTAATGAGATTACTGAACCTGTAGCAAAAGATAAGATGGACTAACTAACCGAAATTTGTTTTGGAGGTTGTCTGCACAACTGAATCAGAAATTACTACATCATTGTAGAAATTCTAGTAAATGTTGTAAACGAACCGTGTAGGACAAGAAGAGTTGTTGAACCTCCTGAGAAATTTCATAAATAAATATTCATCTTAGAGGAAGATGAAACCTTCGCACTACAGAGGAAGCGATGGTGGTGCCAAGATCAAAAGAATGACCCAAATCCATGAAATCTGAAATGGACTCCATATACGAGAATCAAGTTTGGAACTTGGTTGAACCTCCAGAGGGTGTGATACCCATACAATGTAAATGGATCTTCAAAAGAAAAATGGACACACATGGTAACCTACTATCTATAATACAAGACTAGTTGTGAAAGTGTTTTCGCAAATTGAGGGAGTTGGTTATGATGAGACTTCCTCACCAATAGCTATGATAAAGTCTGTTCAGATTATAATGGCAATTGATTAATATTTTGATATAGCAAATGGATTTTGATCCTAAGAATATCGAAGTGATATATATGCTGTTGGGGAACGTAGCATGCAATTTCAAAAAAATCCCTACGCCCACGCAAGATCTATCTAGGAGATGCATATCAACGAGAGGGGGAGAGTGTGTCCGCGTACCCTCGTAGATCAAAAATGGAAGCATTTGACAACGCGGTTGATGTAGTCGAACTTCTCGCGGTTGATGGGAGCCTCCTCTAGTTCTCTAGTCTAGTTCTAGATGTTCCAATTAGAGTTAGATCTAGATCCTCTAATAATCATAATTAGAAGCCCGATGTGGTTGTAATCTCCTCCCTCTAATTCTCTGACGATGGTTAGCTTTGGTCAGCGAAGCGCTGCCGGATCACGAAGACCGTACGCTTGCAAACAGTGGAGAGGTCGTGATTTCGGTCTTCTGTTCGAGGGACTGTTCATGGACGGTTGGAGGGATCGTTCATCTACGGTTCGAGGGACTTCAAGAACGATCCACACCGACTCTTCTTCCACTGCAACTCGGAGTTGGTAACGGTCCGATCCAAACCACATCTTCATAGTGTTCCTAGTTGATCGTAGGGTGATTTCTTTCCTTTTTGTACTACGTTTCCCAACAAATACTTAGCTACTACTACAAACCTATAGTTGTGATATGGACTATCCACCTTATGGAAGCAGCGAACCAACGGTTTTGGTGGAGATGTATGTAGAATCACCCCCACCCCGAAATAGTCTCTAGAGATATGAAATGATTATTTTTCTCATCTTCTTTCCGAGCATGCTCTTTGTATGATGAATAAAAATCACATAATTAACAAGAAAAAGGGATACTAGGAAATCCTCGACAGAAGGGTGGTGGAGGTTGGCACCTTCGGTCGCCCTTCCACATTCCTTTTGGGTCATTTCTTTTGATATCGCCTGGTTTTTCTCTCTCTAGATTTTTATCTTCTTAAGTCCTAGAAAATAGCCTTTTTGAGAGGGAAGTGATTTATGATGGCTATTAGTATGCTAGTTCTCAAAGCCAGTCAGTTTTATAAGTAAAAACACAATTAAACTTTGAAGAATAAATACATTTTCGATAATACCACCCCGCCCTCATTCCACTTCACCTTCCTCATGCCATTTCTTTCTCTCTGGACCGCACACCTCCTCAGATTTGTCGTCACCGCCAACAACCTCATGTTGATGCATGTTAGGCACTCCTTTGTCGATATCGTGGGGACTCGTCACCTTGCCAACAACCACATACTTTTTCATCTCCATCACCAGTCATCTTGTTGTCCTAATCTTGTATCGTCCTCAAACACTCATTTTCTCCCGTCCACTATGAAGGCCAATGCTACAAGTATTAACTGTTTTGCGACTACGTTGTACTCAGAAAATCTATAAATCATGAGACAAAATGTAGCCTACAAAACCCACAAATCAATGTCCTAGCAAGTCATGTTTTTTAAATTGCCAAACTTGTGGACAATTGGGAACTTATTTAGAGGTGGGCAATGCAACTTGGTAAGCAATCAATTGATAGCCAACATTTTTGGCTTTGTCCAAATGCTGGCAAACCAAATCTGGTATCAAAGCATGCATGCCCTTATGCTCTTTGCTACAAATTATTATTTCCTTTGATCCAAAATAAGTGTCACGGTTTTGAACAAAGGTTAGTTCAATCTTAGTTCAAAACTGCGACACTTATTATGGATCGAAGGGAGTAATATTTTGTTATACAAAGAAGCCTACTAAACGAAAAATGTCATCCTAATAACCCCGAACTCAAATGCACCCTTATGAATAATAAAATAAATAAAATATAAATAAATTCATGAATATTGTTTTTACACAATAATCATTTTTATATTTTTGTATGGCTGCAAATTTTCATGATGAAATCACATTCATGGAGATTTGGAATATTTTTTTAACAAAATCAGCGCATTAAATTCTTTCAAAAATAGTCTTTTTGAAGTATTTCTTTTTGCCCAGAGCATCAATAATGTTTTTTCATGGAAATTTACAGGCACATAGAACATTTAACAATGTTTGCTGCGAAAAAAAAGTCTTTTCTTAAATTTATTTGTCATTTTTAGGGTATTTGTCATTTTTTTTATTAGGTGCATTTGAGCTCGAAATAAGAATGTGGCAAATATCTAATTTTCTCCGTCTAATCGTGACGCGACACGCGAGCCTCGTCCTCACCTCCTTGCTCTATAAAACAGGGAGAACCCATCTTTCCTTCCAGGTTCCAACAGACTCCGACCGCCCCCGCCGCACAGCGCCACTCACACGCCGGCGGCGACCCTTCCCACCACCAAGGCCGGTGGGCGCGGAGGGAGGAGGGCCGCGGACCCAAGGAGCCCCGGAGAGGAAACCATGGGCGCCGAGGCAGAGCAGCAGCAGCAGCAGCAGCTTCTTCCTCCCTCCCCCCAGGCCGGCAAGGCGGACCCGCCGGCGGTGGTGGGGCTGCAGGTGTCGGCGCTGATCGACCACGTCGCACGCGTCGACTGGTCCCTCCTCGACCGCGTCCCCGGCGACCGCGGCGGCTCGCAGCAGGTCCACCCTGACCCTTCCCTCTCCCCAACGCTTTGTGCACACCGCCGTGATTCATCTCGCTAGAGTACGTACGCCGAGACGGACTGCCGCCCCGCTTTGTCTCCAATTATTGAGCTGCCGGTGGATCGCCATGTGCTCCTGCAACTCCCGTGGGTTCAGCCTAAAAGAACTCTGCTCACTCTCAGAAGAAAACTGCGCCGCACCATACGTTTCTTGCTGTTCCTAGCTGCCGGCCATGTGATATTTGGATCTCCTGTCCCTGAAACAATATCGTGTGATATCCTTCACCCTCTATTGCAGAATTCCCCCTTTTCTCTGTCAAAAAGTTCATCTTACTGAACTGTTCGCCTGCTTAAAAATCAGCGGGCTTCCCCGTACATTTTTGTGATTCTCTTTGTTATTTTTGTGCCCTTCTTTGTTATGTGGGCGTCAGAGATTCTTCAGTATTCCTCAAAGCGTTTGACTTGCTAGTTTTGGCTTTGGGGGTTAGCTCAGTGCAGATTCTCCCCCTCCCATACCACTGTAGTCTTCCCTGCATTGAATTCAAATAAAAATAGTAAAGCACTACTTTGGGTAGATTCAGATACACAATACATTATGTGTTGTGTTGCTTTCATTGTTGAAAGGCTTGTTTATGGTTTGGCCTGCACACTTCTGGAATTGTCAAACAAGGCTTCATGTCGTACAACCTGATTGGTCCACTGACTAGGTTATTTCATTTAGGTCTTGGGGTTGGTACATATTTTGTACCAGACCTCCCCTTGTCACTATCGCCTAGTGTTCTTGACCTTCCGTTTTACACAACATATAGTTGCCGGCTCAACATCTTGTCAGAATATATCGATAGTTATAGTGTCTCATTCTCATGTTTCAACTCCAGTTTCAATTGTGAACACAGAAAAGCGGTTCTTGAGAGAAATGAAGCAGAGTCTGCTTTTGATGACCTTGATACATCATTTTAAGACGCAGACATTCAGAACATTTTAATGCGCAGCTGCCGAGTCCTGTTGTCCTCTCTAGAATATGGTACTTACTCATTAGGAAACCATAATTTCACGATTCTGAGATTCCATCTTCGTCTTTAATTTGCTAACTTTGACATATGTATTTTCTCTAAATTATGGGATTTTATTATGCCTTTTAACACATGATGCCCGTGAAGTTTCAGTTGAGACGGCTAATTTGTATTAATCACACTCACTCCACCTATCAAATCATCTCCTGTCTTACTGAGGGACTGAGCTAGGTGATTCTACAACTCACCTTGCTGAAGCCTTGTCAAATTTACCCTGCAAAAATTAAACCTTGTCAACAACCTTCTTGTTGTTTTAGTACAAGTCCAAGAGAAAAGCATATTGGTTTAGGAAGTAGTATCCCGCAGCGCAAATGCACTTTCACATGAAAAACAGTTTATAGGCAAACTTGATAATGAAAATTGAAAAGTGAAGATATAGTGTTTGTAGTCAACATTCATTCACTTCTTATAATAAATAGACTGAAGAACAGTGTATTTGTCCTTTTTTTTCCTATTTACGACTCTACATCATGCACTATTTCTTAAGAGTCGTGGATTGGCTGTGTAAAAACATTTAAAAAGAGACTGAGGGAGTAACTGATATGGCATTCCTATATGGGGATTGTGAACCTTACATTCATTTGTTATGTCATGAATTTATTTGACAATTGTATTGCGATCACAGGTATCTTTTGAGGAGTTGGATCATATTCTGAATGAAGTGAATGCCCTTATCCTTCCTTCCCATGACGACCCCTCTCCAGTAAGAACTATGGCTGGTGGTAGTGTTGCCAACACAGTTCGGGGTCTCTCAGCTGGTTTTGGGATATCAACTGGAATAATTGGAGCTCGTGGAGATGATGACCAGGGCATTTTGTTTGTCAACAACATGAGCTTTAGTGGCGTAGATCTCACAAGACTAAGGGCAAAAAAGGGGCACACTGCACAGGTAGTCTAAATTCCAAAGCCAACTTTATGTTATTCCCCTTATTTTGCTACTTAGTGGACAAGGCTGAAAAGAGTACCATTATAGTGTGCATGCTTGGTTGATGCAAGTGGCAATCGCACCATGCGCCCATGCCTATCTAGTGCAGTCAAGCTCCAGGTAACCCGTTGTTTGACTCAGTCTTAAATGTTAGTAGTAGTATATAGCTATTTTCTCTTAACAATCCTAATCTTGATTCACATTTGTCCATGTGACAGGCCAATGAGTTCACTAAGGAGGACTTCCAAGGCTCCAAGGTGGCTTCCTTTTCCTCTACAATCTGTGCACGCATGTTCCTTCATATATTGCTGCCCTGAAAGCAAATTCTGTAAAATGTATGTCTAACCTGGATATCTTTTTCATCATTGGGTACTGATGTGATGCAGTGGCTGGTTGTGAGATATGCACAACAAAACCTCGCTCAGATTATTGAGGCTATCAGGGTTGCAAAACAAGAAGGTCTCTCGGTATCATTAGATTTGGCTAGTTTTGAGGTTTGGCTACATCTTTAACGAGCCCATTGCTCAGTTGATTTTAATTTGCAAAAACAGTCAGATTTAGTTTCTTCGGTTTATCTCATTCGTGCAGATGGTTCGTGACTATAAGTCACAACTAATTGCCCTGTTGGAGACAGGCAACATTGACCTTTGTTTCGCCAATGAGGATGAAGCTAGGGAGATCATAGGGTGATTTTCTCTACTATTATAAATCATTATATTTATGTAGGGGAAAAATAGATGGGGTAAATTCAAACTGAAAAGCAAATTCGTTTTCTTTCTTTCTGCAGCAAACTGTACATGGCCTTCTTTCATTCCCTTATTCTTAATTTCTTATGCATCTGATATTCATCTATATGTGCAGGGGAGGGCTGACATATGATCCTGAGGATGCGCTTGCATTCTTGTCCAAGCACTGCAAATGGGCCGTTGTGACTCTCGCTTCAAAGGGGTGCATCGCAAAACATGGCAAGCAGGTGAGAGTCAAGCATCAAAAGCATCAACAATGTTCTTCCTATCTTCTGCCCATTGACAGCCAAGCAGTAGAGTGCCGATGCTAACCAGCATGTATATTTCCCTAGAAGCAAAAGAGAGATGCTAGCAGTAGTTGAGCCTGATTCAGCTTGTAGAGTTGAGCCAAATGATCTGTGCATGTAGGTGGTTCAGGTGCCGGCCATCGGGGAGAGCAACGCGGTGGATGCCACCGGTGCGGGCGACTTGTTTGCGAGCGGGTTCCTGTACGGGCTGGTGAAAGGGCTCCCCCTGGAGGAGTGCTGCAAGGTCGGTGTGTGCAGTGGCGGGTCGGTGGTCAGGGCCCTCGGCGGGGAGGTGAGGCCGGAGAACTGGCAGTGGATGTACAAGCAGATGCACGCCGGTGGGCTGCTGCTCCCGGAGCTCAAGAACTGAGCCTCGCCTATGCGAGAAAAAAACCTGTGTTCAGCCCCATTGGTTGGTTGATTGTATCGCTGATTGGAAGTGCTTGCTCCCATTGATCTCCCATGCGTGTATGGGAACGGGTAGGCACGTAGATGATGATTTGCTGGAGGTGAATGAAGAGATAAAATGAAAAGAACTGATGTGGTATCATGCATGTGTCTGAATTTGAATTTGAATCTAAATTCGAACTTCTGACTGTGGTATGCTAAATGAACATAATGGTAGTCATCATTTAGTATATCAATGTTTATTACGATACCTCATCAAGAGGGTAGGGTTCCCGCGATTTCATAAAGAAGAATATAGTTGGCTTGGTTTATAAGTAAAACCAGGCCGAAAACCAAAACCACACAACAACTTGATTGATTAAGGGACAGTCAATCTAAAAACCCAACAATGACCACAAAAAGGAAAAAGAAAGAGATGAAAACAAAAAAGGTGCCGCCACCTGAAGTGGACCTCCACCGCCAACATGTCCGCTACTTGGAGTCTGAGACGCCTTCAAGAAGGAAGAACAATGCCCTAGGCGCTGTCGTCTCCAGCATCGACTCTGGCCAACCAATAGAACTTTCACCCAAAAACCACCCACAAGTCCCTGCCGAACCTTGGGATAGGGCCCGATGGTGGCTCGATATTTGGCCACTTTTAGTAGAAGGTTTTGACATGGTTTTCACCGGGTTTTCGATATTTCTCGTGTCTTTCTAACGTTAACCATCCGAGAAAGAAGAAAACTTGTTTTTTCCTTTGTTGTTTAGAAAAATATATTTTTGAAAGGAACCAATCTAGATCACATCGATTGAAGCCAAATGGAGCAACTTTTGTTGTGCACCAGTGCTTTCACAGTGCAAGACGACGTATGGTACAAGCACAATTGAACAAAATCGTTGAAATTCAAAAGAGTGCTAAAAGATACTTTTAATCCATGCACCAGTGTGTGTGTGTGTGTATGTGTATATAAAGATATTTTCCCTCTTTCGTTAGTATAATCACACACAAAAAAATGTGGTTGCATCCATACAATCACACATCAAAATGCAACAACCATGTATTTATTTGCCATGCATGTTCAGCCCATGCAAATCATGACTATAAAGTTAGTTCATCTGCTACTCTTAGCATCATCAAAAACAAAAAAAACTTAGACAAAAATCATACAGTCATACACAAATGACAAGTTTACATACATAGTTACATACACAAATCAAAGTATCATACACATTCATAAAACAAAACCAACCCGTCACCATCCTCCAAACAGCTAATGTTTTTTACTTTGTCGAAATCATGGTGTCAACATAAATAACCACAAACTTTACGAAAATGATAAATTTCGAACGTTCGAATTTTAAGCATGGCAGCCTGATCTTTTTTCATGGCAACTTTAGTTCACACGAGGTTGGCAAAATTGTCATGTTTGTCATCCCGCGTCGGTTAAAGTTTTCATGAAAAATGTTCAGAATGACATGCTTAAAATCCGAACGTTCGGGATTTATCGGGGTCCAAACTTTAAATACGAATCCATGATTTCTCATTTATCCGTGGACGCAAAAATTGAACGACGCCGTCACTCCCGCCCTCTCGTGCCACTGCCGCCCATGGCACTGTCGCCGCGTCTGTCGCGCGCCCTCCGCCCCGTCCCCTCCCCCTC
>NW_024117311.1:0-9450 GCF_003073215.2 Triticum urartu | reverse complement strand
CCCCCCGCCCCCGCGTACCCAGCCGCGCCGCTGCCGCCGGCCCCCTCGATCGGAGGCCTCGGAAGGAGAGCAGGCGCGCCAGGAGGGGGGAGATCCGGGACGCCCCGGCGTAATCCTGCCGTGCAAGGCTCTTCCTGCCGAGACGAATCGTACGTGCCTGCCGCCGCGCCGGCGAACCATGTCGTCGTCCGCGTTGAGGGCCGCGGGGCAGAGGGCGGGGGCCGCGGCCCGGAAGCAGGCGCTCACCCTGACGGAGGCCGCGGCGGCCAGGGTGCGCCACCTCCTCGACCTCAGGCAGCGGCCCTACCTGCGCCTTGGCGTCAAGGCGCGCGGCTGCAACGGCCTGTCCTACACGCTCAATTACGCCGGTATGCTAGCTTCGCGTTTCCAGCGTATTGGTTTCATGTTGAGATTCCCTTGTTGCTGGTGGTTCGGTATTTTAGAGCAATGGAGATGCCAAGCTCTGCATCTTGCAAAGAATTATTCGGAGAACTCTGCAATTTTACAGAGATATATACAGCGAGCCTAATGATTAACTGGCCTGATAAATTAATCCTCACATGCCATTTAGTAAGATCGCGGTACAAGTTTCAGAGGGGGGAAGGTGAACATATTCATACGTTAAAATTGCATGTCCTATTGCCCGGTGTTGCTGCTCCAACGCATGAGTTTCAAGTTAATTAGTTCAGCATTTCAGAGGCATGAAGCGCTTTGCATCTTGCAAAATATCATGCAGAAACTCTTCAATATTACAGCAATTTACGCGCCAAACCTAGTGAATTAAATTGCCAGATAATCTGTCTAAACCTAGTGAGTTTAATGGCCACATAAGCTGGCCAAACATTGTGAATTAAATGGCCAGATAATATCACCAAACTTAGTGAATTAATTTGTCAGGTAATCTCTCGTTGGTATACCATTTCTTGAGATTGTTGTATAAGTGCCAGAGGAGAGGAAGTGAACATTCATATTTGTAAGTTAATATTTGGAATCGTCGCTATATTGCTTAGCCCTGCCTCCATCCTCCAACATCTAATATGCAGGGTTCCATGCTGTATATTTTGTTTGCTAAAATGTTTGTTATGTTTATGGCCAAGCCATGATGTTTAGTATTCTGAACTTTCGTTTGATATGTAGGCCGCGCTGTTCAACTCATACCATTTTCAGTTTTCTTAGTAACATCTGGTTGAACAATTTCTCCGATTATTAGTTCGCCGATCTAATGTTTTTGCCTGGTCTGTGTCATAAAAAGCCTTGCCCTTATGTACAATTATGCAGCCTTGTTCAGATGTTGGTACAGATTAGTGAGCCGTGCCCAGCAAGAAAACACCGATACTTCCAGCAACCAGTATATCTGTATTGAATACCGTATCCGATACAGATTCTTTCTCGATATGTCCCCAATACCTCTCAGGCTCCCCTAAATATATGCTACAAATTAGTGGTGCCGGTGGTGGGCTTCTTTCCCCGGTCCTCCAGCTCCCCTTCCCCCCACTTTCCTGTAGAATTCTATCTAATGGAAGGCTGCTGATTTCCTCTTCCTCCCTTTCTCTCTAACTGAACTTTTATGTTTGCTAAATTGCTGCTACTGTTTGGCTGTTGGTTCTTGCTTTTGTTGGAATCATGGATAAGAAGATACTGGACTGCACTGGCTAAATATATGCTAAATGACTTGATGCTTAATTGTTAACATATTTTTATATATTATTTTTCAAAAATAGTCAAACTTAGACCTGTATTGGCACTTTTCAGAAATGACATATTTACGTATCCATATCGCCCCGATACGGATACGTGTATCCGCATAGGTGCAATCTAGGTGCCCAGCATGGAACACATTACTTTTTAATAAATAAATCAATCTATTGAGCTTAATTTCCCAAACCAAGAATGCATATCAACTGTAGCATTAGTCAGATGTTGGTACAGATTAATGGGGTACTGGTGTTATCCATAGATAGATCAATCTTTTGAGCCTAAGATTTCCCAAGACAAGAATAAATATCACTGTACCATCATCCTATTATTGTGCAGATTGAACTAGCTTCTACATTTTCCATCGTTTGTTTTCTGCTGTCCATGCTAAAAAAGAATCTCTCCTTGTTCAGAAGAAAAAGGGAAGTTCGATGAGCTTGTTGAAGAGAAGGGTGTGAAAGTGCTGATTGACCCCAAGGCCCTGATGCATGTGATCGGCACCAAGATGGACTTCGTCGACGATCCACTGAGGTGCGGTCTCTAGTTTCTGTGCAGAACATGCTTGTTTTCGACCTCCATTGGCCTACCTCTTGTTGGTTACTGATGGTGGCGTGTGTTGCAGGTCAGAGTTTGTGTTCATAAACCCGAACTCGAAAGGGGAGTGTGGATGCGGTGAATCTTTCATGACTACGGGCAGCAAAGGATCTACGTCATGATGCGTCATGCGATGATGTAAATAGAGCGAAGCATGTGCAGTGGTGGCTCTAGTTACTGATATAATTTTGTCTTGGAAAGCAACGGCCATTGTAAGCTTGTTGCGCTTGCATCCAGGTAGTGAACACTGCAGTGGATTTAATCACGTGATGGATGAACCAGCTTGTTACCGGTACTCTTACATTCATCTTGGCCCCGTGTTGTTGATACGTTCACTAATTCTTGTTTGGGAACATACCGAGTGCATGATAATCAAAATAAACACAGCAACATTTCTTCTTTTGCTGTTTTGATACAAAGCCGTCTGGTGTTTTTTCGGCTGGAAATAAAGGCTTGTATCTATGGCATCTATCTTCTCTATCTTCTTTAAAAGTGAATCGTGAGTTCTTGCTTGTTTGAAAATTTATGTATGGAAATTGAGCTAGATCTGGGATGAACGAAGGTCGAATTCTTGGCAGACCTGGAACTGAAATTGAACAGCTGCAGCAGAAGCCAGGCACATAGCACTGGAACTCGTAACATATGCTGATATTACTGACAGTACATGATGGGATCGATTGCTGAAGATCGCATATTTTCATAGATTGTTTTCCGTTAGCAGAAAGTACGAAGCGCACACACTTGAAGATTGCATATTCTCATAGTGCTGTTGGTTCAGTATGTGGCAACATGGCGCAGAGGCAATATATGTTGTTTCAGTTGGTTCTCAGAGGCATGTGTTAGCAGGATGGCACTTCTGAAAGCCCTTGACATATAGTACAATGAGAGGTGCTTAGAGAGATGCTTAAAAAAATAAACCGCGTTTTTCTGAAGCACCGATGCCTATTTATACAGGAAAGACGCTTAGTTAAAGATGCTTAGTTAAGCGTCTATCCTGTACAAATAAGCACTCATGCTTAAAAAAAGTCTGGTTTATTTCTCTAAGCACCTTCCCTTATACAAGGCCTAAATGGCATGAGTTTCTCCATTCTGAAAGCAAGCTGCCAGGATAAATTCTTCAGGCAATTACTAGACAAAAAATCATAGAGCATACAGCGCACCCTCTGAATTAGCACCGTACAAGTACAAAGCAATGCCTGAACTGCACCACCAAGAGAAATTGCCTGAATACTACTGCCAGTACAAAAAATGAATGTGCGATTAGGACATGAAGCATAGCACGGTTTCTATCAGTCAAAGCGCAAACAAATATAGTGCTTTAGAAAAACTGTAAAAACAAAATAGTAATGGAACAGAAATCCTATCCCTGAAACACAGTTTCTGTCGGATCCGTCAAGCAGAAATTTCAGAACTGCGGTTGGCGCGGACACGATTTGAAGAGATCATGAACAACTTCTCCCTCCCGATTTGAAGAGAGATAACAATTGATCTAAGGAGCGAGTGAACTTCCCGCCAATTGATTTGTCATTTCTTATTCACGAAATTCAACGGCGAAGATCGCGTACCGTTCTAGCAAATTCAACGGAGAAGCAGAACCGCCGAGAGAAATTCACTTCTCCCGCAAAGGAAAAGCAGAGTCTGAATCCCCATGGAAATTAGAAGGATCGACACTTGCTTCGTGAATCAAGATCACAAGACGAGAAGAAATTAAGACGAACATGTAGTACCGAACATTGAGGCAGGCACCGTTACTATTTCTCGAGATACAGAAACATCGCGGTGCGATTCTTACACGATTACACGGCCACAAACACACCCGGACAGCTAACTACGAGACACAGGAGCAGGAGCACTCTACGAGGAGGTGAACTTGGTGACGGCCTTGGTGCCCTCGGAGACGGCGTGCTTGGCGAGCTCGCCGGGGAGGACGAGGCGGACGGAGGTCTGGATCTCCCGGGACGTGATGGTGGGCTTCTTGTTGTACCGCGCCAGCTTGGCGGCCTCGCCGGCGAGCTTCTCGAAGATGTCGTTGATGAAGGAGTTCATGATGGACATGGCCTTGGAGGAGATGCCGATGTCGGGGTGCACCTGCTTCAGCACCTTGAAGATGTAGATCTTGTACGTCTCCACGCTCTTCTTGGCCTTCTTCTTGCCCTTCTTCTTCGCCGCCGGCTGCTTCTCGGCCTTGGGCGCCAGGGGTGCTGACGGTGCGGCGGGCTGGGGTTTGGTTTCGCCGGAGGATGTGTGGGAGGTGTGGGGATTGCAGATGAGATGTGGGAAGACGGGGAGGGGGGCGGGGAATTTTATAGATGGGAGAGGCGAGAGCTGATTGGCGGAGGGGTGGTGCCGCGGATCGATGACGTCAATCGATATCAGCCGTTCGCCGCTGTTGGGATGGACGGGCTGGATGCGTTTCGACGCGGATCGCTGACCTGGCTAAATTGTGGGCGGGCGGCAGGTGTGCTTCCGCGCGCGCTCTGGCAGAATTTTGGAGGGAAGACCCGCGGGCGCGAATTTTACGCAGAAATTTTGGGTGCTCGCCCGGTTTGTATTGAGCAATAGTACAGTGAGTTTTTTTAATCAAAAATGAGATTTATTAATTACTCCCTCCGTCCTAAAATATAAGAACGTTTTTTACACTAACATAGTGTAAAAATCATTCTTATATTTTAGGACAGAGGGAGTACTATTGTTTTTACAAGAAGGGATTTATTAATCATTAGAGCATGTATAGCCGGACTGGGAAATCCAGCCCCTAAACATCCGTGAACATGCCTCGTGGCGACCCCGGACAGCCCCTCAAAAGTCCTGCGAACAACCACACTTCTCATGTCAAAATCCTCAAATTCAAGTAAATTCATGCACGTTAATCATATAGCACAAATTCATCACAAACTCAACAATCAAAGCAAAATAAATTACAATTCAACAATTTGGGCGTGCCATAATGAAATTCAACCGTCCGGGCCACCGTTGGCTAGCGCGTGATAGCTATAAGCATCGTCTTCTAAGCTCACTCGTTTGCTTTGAATGTCGATGATCACCTTCATTTGCTTCCCGACCAATGAGGCTCGACTGGAGCCTAGTGAATTGTTCATATAGTTCACGAATCTCATGCAACATTACTGCAATATATGATTTTCGTAGTTCATCGAGTCTCACGGCATCTGTTCGGCCCGACAGCGCATGGTGCTGCAAATCCGTACCGCAAATCATGAATTTAGGTATATAACTCAAATAAAAACAACAATACATACGAAACTTAAATGTTTTAACATCGTACAATTCAAAATTATTACAATAACAAATGGTCCAGAATTAAAAAAATGTTCAAAACACACATGAAAACAAAAAGATCGAATTAATAAAATTGGAGTCTATTGCCCGTACATTTGCCACTGATACTCGATGGGATCGTTGTGTAGCTGCCTGTGTTTGTCACGGTCTTCAATCTGCCGGTAGGTCTCAAGAAATGCATTGATCACATATGGGTTTCTGGTAGGCTTGACACGACTACCAATATTGTCATAGAAAACTTTAAGTTTAAATCCATCTCATCCTCGATGAACATATTGTGTAGAATTACACATGCAATCATGACATTTGAGAGGGATTTCTTATCCCATAAGCAAGCATGACCTTGAAAAATGGCAAATCAAGCTTGCAACACACCGAATATCCTCTCAATATCATTTCGTCGTGCTTCCTGCTCTCGGGCAAAAATAGTTTGTTTTTTTCCTACCGGCATACTAATTGTCTTCACAGATGTTGCCCATGAAGGATAAATAACGCCAACAAGATAATACTCCATGGTATAATCATATCCACTGGCTGTATAGTTGCTAGCCGAAGCATTTTCACTAGCTAGGTGTGCAAAAAAAGTGTGACCTATGCAATACATTTGATATCATTGAGAGACCCCGGCAATACAAAAAAGCAATGCCAGATCCAAAAGTCGTGTGAAGCCACAACTTTGAGCACAATAGTTGGTTTGAGTTGATGGCCGGTGTACTGCCTGACCCCAAGCCTTTGGGTAGTTCTTCCCATTCCAATGCATGCAATCCACGCTCCCAAGCATGCCCGCACACTTAGTATGGTACCTTCTCCGATGCGAATATACTCATCCGTGAGATCTATCGAAATGTCATATGCTATCACTCGGATTGCCGTCGATATTTTTTGGTATGCACTAAATCCTAGCAAACCGGTGACAATTATCTAGCGAGTGAAGAACCGACATTTTTTTCTCCCGAGCTCCCACAATGCGAACAAAAAAGGCCTACACATTCGATAACGCCTACGGAAGAGATGAGCCGATAGGTCGACACCTAGGCAAACTAGTCTTTTATGAGCAACTTCTGACCGAGAGCTCGGTTGCATGAAATGCAAAGTCGGTCGACCATAGATCTGCGGTGCTTATTCTTCTTCTTGCCAGCTTTCAATTTGTCGACGAGATGCAACAAGAGGAGATGCTCGGCATCATCGTCAAAAAGCGTCTCCTTTATGTTGAAATCACCTGACTCCGACGACGAGAACGAATTCCAAATATCATATGTCTATGAAAATAAATTCGCGACCATATCAAAATTCGCCCATCAGACAATTTGAAGATACGGTAGAAAAGATGGAAATCTTAGCTTTTACCGGCTCAAAGCAGCTGCGACCCTCTTCCCCCCACGGTCGGCCGAAAGCACAACTGCCGCAGCCCCCTTCATCTCCACCGCAATTGTTGCCTTCCCTAATTCCCCTTGCCTCGCAACGGCTCGCACGGACGGCAGTTGCTTAATCTTTCCCAGAGCAGCCGGATCTGCCCGCAACACGGCATCCATCGAAACTTCCAATCGGATCTATGGTGACGGTGGCTGCAGCCAGCCCGCCCGTGGCAAGAAATGGCGCTCCCCGAGCTCTAATCTTGGTGAAGAAGATGTGGCAAGAAATGGTGCCCCCGAGCTCTAATCTTGGTGAAGGAGATGCAACGAGGATGGGCGAAGCTCGATGGCGCGTAAATGGCCGGAGAAAGCAAAAGTCGTCGGAGATTTGTGAGGGGGTGGCAGAATAGCGGACGCGCGTTGAAATTTCCCTCACGCTAAGACGCATGTGGGATAGAGGAAACCATAGAGGAAGGGAAAACTAAAGATTTGAGGGTTGTCGGGTGATTTTTAGAGCTCCCTGCAAAAAAAGGATGTTCGGGCCATTTTCTGCCAAGTAGGTTAATACTGTTCATCGGCGATTATTTTGCTGGTCGGGCGGATATAGTGACTCTGCTATAGACGTTGTTATCAGCCCAGTATTGTATATCGATGATTATTTGATACAGTAAACAATTATTTTATGTGCGGGGCGGATATAGCGGCTTTGCTGGATATGCTTTTATCGGTCCAGTACTGTATATCAACGGTTATTTTGTGGGTCAGGCGGATATAGCGGCTTTGCTATAGATGCTCTTATAGAACCAGTGTAGCGACCAGACCTCAAACAGTCTGATCTCTGTGCTCCGGTGTCATCCCTGGATCAGTAATGCTGACACCACACAGTACTCGGAGGATTTATAGCAGAGTAGCAATCACACACTTATTACATCGAGTATCTCAAAAGAGAACTTATTACAATAAATATGGCTTAAGGCCACGATAACAGCGGAAGGCTTGGAAGATAAGTGAGTCCATCAACTCCAACGGCATCACTGAGTATAGAACCATGACCTAAAAACTCCTTAATCGTCGTCTGAAAAGTCTACAACATTAACGTTGCAGCCCGAAAACGGGTCAGCACATGGAATATGCTGGCAAGGTAACACATAGAGAGTAATGGAATGCAACAACTATACTATATGCATATTTGGCTGATGGAAAGCTCTATGGTTACAGTTTTGCATAAAGCCAATTTTTCCCTACTTCAAAGGAATAAATTTAATTACTATCATGGTGGTTGTTAAACATTGAGAATGGTTGACAGCATTCTCAATCTCAATTAAGCATCATCATTAACCCAACAACATTAATTTTAGAGTAACATATTGAGATTCACATGATAATCTAGATACTAGATACTCAAGATGTCCATAACCGGGGACACGGCTAATCATGATTAGTTTGTTACACTCTGCAGAGGTTTGCGCACTTTTCCCCACAAGACTCGATCGCCTCCGTTGGATTTCTCGCACTACATGGTGTTTGAGAAACGGATGATCGAGACACAGTCTTTCAGAAGCGCTAGCACCTTACGATGGATAGACCGGTACACCTACTTTCCCCTACATCTACTAGTCTACCCTGTAAGAGTTCGCACGACTTAATCAACTATGCCAGAGCCCATAATGGCTTGTGGCTGCACACGGAAGTTTCTAGTTTGAAAAATCTCATGATCCCTTTGAGCCTGGGTGGCGGTCCCAAAAAAAACAGGCATGTCCTGGAATACCCAGGTGCCTCAATCCACCCAGATGTGTATTTAAGTTGCCACCTTAGATAAACCATTAATTATCAATCTCACATCTGTCATGGATTTCACTCACCCAATCCACGTCTACTAGCATAGCATGGCATAATAAGCAAACGTAGAAGTAACTCTCAAAGGTTTGATAATAAACAGGTAATAGGTACTACCTCATCTACTTCCCATCCCATAGTTTAATTAGATCCTAATCATGCAATGTGTGAAGATTGATCTAATGCAAAAAACTGGGTTGTAGAAAAGGTATGATCAAAGTGTTACTTGCCTTGCTGATGATCCGTGAAACCTAACGATTTGAAGTAACAGGCGGCGCACTCCGGGTACTCTATCGTAGGCAAACAAACAAGCATACAATAAGTACTCATCTAATGCATAGGTAAAACTCAAATAAGAGATCTAACCAAAAGGTTCAACTTAAGAACTCCGGTTGGCAAAAAGAATCAAATCGAACGAAGCAAAGAAAGTCAAACAGCGAAAGAAAACAACTTCGTTCTACTAATATGAACCTAAGTCAAATTTTACAGTAGCAAAAACTTGTTTAAGTTGATTATTCGGATATAGGGTTTCGAGACGAAACTCCAGGCGCTTGAATCGCCTGATTCCGATAAACGAGTAAAAAGTTAAACTAAAACGAACATCGGATTAGAAATCGCGATAAAAAAAATCGCGGATTTAATCCGAGAAAAAGAAAAAACGACGAACGCTCGCTAA
>NW_024117310.1:0-6044 GCF_003073215.2 Triticum urartu | reverse complement strand
GCCACCCCGCGCCCCGGCTCCCCCGCCGCCACACCACTTCCCCGGCGCCCCGGCAAGCTCCCCACGCCAACCCCTCGCCACAGCCGCCCATCTACCCCGGCGCCGCTCCTCCACCAACCCCCTCGACACCGCCGCACTTGTACCCCCCCTGTCATGGAAACCCCCTCTGCTAACCACCCCTTGTGGAATACTTTTTTTCTTGTTGCGGGGGACCCCTTGTTGAATGCATGGTATAAGTTTCTGCTTTCAAATGAATCTTCAGCAGCTGTGATTTATTTAGCTCGAATTTGCATTGCTTGGCAATTCCCACTTTGCGTTCTGCATTCGGGAGTTCCTGATTCAGCGTATGTAGATGTCATGTGCAAAAGTAGCCTGTGAAACTGACTTTTGAACAGTTTTTGGTGACCTCAACATAGCAGCTTAATGCCTGCAAAATGTACTAGATTTGATTCTGTTAATCTACTACAAAATGGACCAGGAAGGCTCATCTATTGGCTTTCCATCAATATTACTCCTATGTATTTCTTACAATTGTGAGCACAAATACATGTAAAAGTATACTGCTAGTATTGATTTATCTGTTGGAACGCATGCAGCATTTCATGCAGTTTATGATCAAAGGGGGATTCATGTGTACCCATACCCCCAAAATTGCTGGAGTTAGTGAGGGAGGATCAGCGGTCTTTAAGGTGAACTACTTCAAAGAACAAGCGTCCCTGGCACAGTCACCCCAACTCTATAAACAAATGCTTATCAACGGAGGAATAAACCGAGTGTTTGAGGTCGGTCCTGTTTATCGCGCAGAAGATTCAAATACTCACAGGCATCTTTGCGAATACATAGGTCTTCATGCAGAGATGCAAATCAAGGAGCATTATTTTGAGGTAATTATTCCAGAAAGAAATGTTGTTATTACACCCTTTAAAAATTGCTGCTGGCAGTACTGACACTAGTGTACTACTACTAAATTACAGGTTATAGATTTTGTTGATGTGCTGTTTGTTGACTTATTTGATCACCTGGCCAAAAACTGTTCAGAGATGCTGGACATAATACAAGAACAATACCCCTGTGAAAGACTGAAGGTAAACTTAAATTTTATTTTTATTCTTTTTGTACTAGTAGTATGTTCATATGTCAAATTAGTGTGCTGAATTGTGTCTTATCATCGCAGTACCTTCAGCAAAATGTGAGGCTCAAATACTCCGATGGAATCAAAATGTTACAAGTGCGTTATTGTTCCAACCATTAAATTTTATGGTTTGTCATGTCGGATATTGTATTTACAGTTTGTGGGTCTGACATGTGCAGGAATCGGGTTTTCCAATCCAAGAGCCACAAGACTTAAACAATAAGGCGGAGCTAATGCTAGGGAAACTCGTCCTTGAGAAGTATGTTTTGTCCCAAACTTATTCTTTTCTGTGCTGACCTTGGATTAGGATTATCATTTTTTTGTTTGTTTTGCAATGTGATGTACTGTGTACCCGCAATATGCAGTTCGTCTGATCAACTTTTGCAACATAGGTACAAAACAGATTTCTTCATATTGTACGAGTTTCCATTGGCAGTCAGACCATTTTACACAATGCCGTCCGGGCAAGAGCGTAATCCTGGTAGTTACAGTAATTCCTTCGATGCTTACATTAGAGGTATGCCCTTTTGGATTCTTATATGGAAAAGGGATATGCAGGTGTTTCTTATTTGATAATTGTACTGAGTTGCTTTGTCATCGTTTTTGTTTCTTGAAGGCCAAGAAGTCCTTTCAGGTTCTCAGAGGATCCACAATAAGTCGTTGCTGATTAAAAGGATAGATGAGCGGGGATATATCAAAGCAATCTTTCAGCAGTTCACGGATACTTTCGGGTATGTGCCTTCTACTACTAGTAGTTCAACTCCTCGTTATGGATAATTATAAATTATATATTCTCTGCATTCTCTTGTAGGTGCGGAGCACCACCGAGAGGAGGTTTCGGAGCTGGACTCGAGCGGCTTGTGATGCTTTACTTAGGAGTGCCGGATATTAGAATTGCTTCACTTTTTCCGCGTGACCCTGGCCGCCTGGTTCCCTGATTAATTGTATTGTAGTTCCTTTAGTCTTTTTCAGTGCCGGATATTACAATTGATTCAGCGCCTGACTCTCTCTGTAGTTACCTTAGTCTTTTTCAGTGCCGTTGCTTCACTTTTTCGGTGCGACCCTAAGTGCCTGTCTCCCTGAGGCCTTGTTTGGTTGTAGGGGAACCAACCCCCTAGTGGAATTAATCCCTTGTCACCCAATCCCTGTGGGGGTTGATCCCCATCAAATCCTGCTATGTATCCTTTATTTGGTTAATTATAATCCCCGTCACCCCTGTCATTCAACGGTTGCATTTAAAGTAGGATTATTTGAACTGATCATAGAATACATTTTGAAACTGATCATCCAAGTATTATCATACCATGTGATGATTCAAATTCCATAAATATAGCAGAAGTTTTAAGACCTTTCACAAGTATATCAGTAGTTTTAAGCATTCAGGACATTTGATGAGATATTTCACAAGAACTAACTAGTGGCAGAATTCAAATAATCACTGTGCACAATTTGACCACAACAAAACAAACAACTAGGTCACCATAAAAAACTGTCGGAAGTTCAATTCCAACAACATAGAACTAGCTTCCCACATACGAGAAAATCAGTTACTCCTTTCCTTGGTGAGTAAATGGCGTTGAGCAGTTAGTGATAACTCAAGCATGCACAAAAAGATACAGAGCATGTAGACCAACAAGTTGCAATTGCAATGCTGGGTAAAGAGCAGGAGATAGAAAGAAAAATCTCTACAGGCTGCATCTTTACATTTTCCATGCAAACTTGCTACAAATTATACAATGTCAATGTCAATTATATTTTTTTGCGAAAAGTCAATGTCAATTATATCTTCACAAACAGGAGATGAATAATAGCTTGTACTATGTCAATGTTATACAAAAGATTACAAGCAAAGCAAAGAAATTAAATAGATAGATGCATGCAGTCTCTTCACAAGAGTACAGTACAACCAAACTGTACCAGTACACACACTAAGAACAAACATATTTATTTATGACTACCAACTAGCCGAACTTGCCCAAGATTCAGAAAAGAGGCTTTGTGCTGCTGCTTATGATCTTAACATGTGAATCAGACCTTGACAAAATATCCTTGCGAGGTAGGGTAGGATTTGTGCCAGGGCAAGAAAAAAGGAGAGGGACGGTAGAACTAATTTTCCTTAAGTGGAGAGTGATTTCCGTGCAAGATAAGGCCAACTTATCTAAAAGGCCATCACAAGTAAGCAGCGACCGCAAAGAAAAGTGACAACAAAAATATCACAGCACATACCAGTGGTGAAATAACTTATCTAGCAGACGAAGTAGATAAGTTATACTCCCTCTGTCCCATAATATAAGAACGTTTTTAACACTACACTAGTGTCAAAAATGCTTTTATATTATGGGACGGTGGGAGTATTACACAACTTCACAACAAATCAAGAATCAAGTGTCCATGGAAACAGAGGTGACAAGTAGACCTAGCAAGACTGACTCGGTAAAAAGATGCTTGTACAAAATTAAATGTTTATACAAGGAGGTAATGACCAAGCATACAGTGAGTGACTATGTAGTAGTAGAAGAATATTATGCATGAAACAACATAGATGTATGCCTGAGTCAAGCTAGTCTAGCCAGCTGCCTTCTTAACCACATGATGTGACTTGATTGATCAACGCTGAGGAAAATCTCTCTTTTTTGTTCATTCATGGAGACATCGAAAGCATATACCTTTTCTTCAGTGGTTAGCTCTTCCATTTCATTCGCCACAGCAATGCATTTCTTGATTGAAAACTCATCTACATAAGCCCTGGTTCTCTCTATTGCTGCAGCTTCCTCCTCAGCTTGCTTGGTCTTCATGGCAATATAGCTCTTCATCATCCCTACAACATCAGCTTGCTTGCGCTTCTTGGGCTCCTTTTCCACTCTCTTCCCCAACGTACCTTGAAGCTCCATAGGATCTTTTCCAACCTCCTTTTCTAGTTGCTGGGTGGAGATGCTTATCTCGTCATCATCATCAACCACTCTCTCTCCAATATCCAGAAAGGTGCTCTCTCTCGGAAGGCTCATTGACATGATCAACTTGAGTAAGATGCTTAAGGTAATAACGATCTGCTGATTGTTAGTATGACGAGAGTATTGAGGATTTATTTATGGAATTGTCTCATTAATATTCGGAATAGTTTCGAGAGGAACTGGAAGCGTTTCAGCATCACCGGAAGGGTTTCCGAGTTTATCGGGCAATACTGGGTTTTACCAATAAATAATATATAGATGGAAAATGTTTCTGAAGGAGTTAGATTAATAATAAAAGGCTCTACTAATTTTTAGGAGGCTTTATATTTAATTTAATATCAACGGGTCTTAAAAGACCAAGAGATGAAAGGCAACTTGGGCCACGGAGTAGGGGAGGAGTCCAACTCCTTCCCCCTCGCCTATTCTCTCTAACCTATATAGCACATAAGTTTTGGAGCCTCCTCTAGTTTTAGTTGATCCTAGTTGATCAAGTAGAGCTTGACCTAAATTCTCTAATCCTCATAATTAGAAGTCCAGTGTGGTTCTAATCTACACCCTCTAATTCTACGATGACGATTAGCTCTAGACGATGAAGCGTTGCCGGATCGTGAAGACCGTATGCTTGCAACCAAGTAGAGAGGCCGTGATTTCGGTCTTCTCTTCAAGGGATCGTTCTTGGGCGGTTCGCGGGATCGTTCATCTACGGTACGAGGGACTCCAAGTACAATCTACACCGACTCGTCTACTTCCGATGCACTCCAGAGTCGATAATGATTGTTGATCCAAACCTTATATGCATCTTCATATTGTTCCTGGGTGATCGCAGAGCGGATTTTTGTTTGTTTTCTACTACGTTTCCCAACACTACCATGATTTTTTACGTGGACGGCCCAAATAATGTCATGCAGGTGCGCCTCCGGCCCGCCCAGGACAAAAAACCCATTTCCTGTCATGAATTTTTGTCATAATTATCTTCGTAGAAGTGTCACATCCATGACAGATTTTTTTTCGTTCAGGCCAATGTCACGGAAGTGTCTTTTTTTAGTGTTGGGCTTCTTTCCTTTCTTGCCTTCTCCTTTGCCTTGTTCTTTTATGCGGACTTCGTCTTTTGACTTGTCGACCATGAAGCCTCGCTTGGACTTTCGTTGACCGAGTTGGCTTGTTTGGACCCACGGGGGGTAGTTTGGACTAATGTTCACTGCATTGGCTTGTGTTGACTACTTGTGTGACACTCCATGTTTGGATATGGGGTAGGACTTCAAGTAGGGTTAGAATCCACTACTACAAAACATGATTTTCTTTTCTGGATCGTTGGATTGGCGGGGGATGTGTGCATGTGTGAACTACTTTATTTCGGGGTTTTCATCGTTTTTCACCGAGGGGGGGGGCAGTAATGGAGGTTGTCTGCGGGGTCGATCGAGAGGGAGTTGGACGTGCGAATGTACAATCTCCAATTCCTCTTTAATAGTAGAGATTACATTGGAAATTTTGCTGGAATTTTGTCTATTTTGGGCCTAGCCCAATAGCAATTTCAGAAATTCCTAATAAATTCTAGAGGCCCACGCAGCCCACTCGTGCAATGCAAGAGGTGGAATAAAAGTTTAGTCCCACATTGCTAATTTAGAGGGAGTTGGACCTCTTTATAAGGGAGGTTCTTTCCCCACATGTATGAGCATGAGAACAAGAGAGACATCCACGCGCGCTCCTCCTCCGCCGCCCGCCTCGCCACGCCACGCCTCGTCACAACACGACGCGACGCGACGCGCTGCGGGAATGAGCCGTGTGTTGGGGAACGTAGCAGAATTTTAAAATTTTCTACGCATCACCAAGATCAATCTATGAAGTCATCTAGCAACGAGGGAGAGGGGAGTGCATCTACATACCCTTGTAGATCACGAGCGGAAGCGTTCAAGAGAACGGGGTTGATGGAGTCGTACTCGTCGTGATCCAAATCACCGATG